>NC_043996.1:34557636-34654925 GCF_902150065.1 Myripristis murdjan
GTGGAAGTCACCGACCGGAAGTGAATCTCGGTAACGAACCGGTTAGAAAACGGTTTTCCACGCACACACACACATACACACACACACTCTCTCTCTCTCTCACACACACACACACACACACACACACCACTTACAGAGGAAATAAAAGTCTAAACGTGAACGACAACAAAGGGAGCCACTCGCGTTTCCTCCCCGCGAGCCGCCAGGCGTCAAGCCAGCTGCAACGGCCTGAGCGCACTTCCGGTGATGACATTCAAAATAAAAGTCACTACCATCCTTTTTTTATTCTGCAACAATTTTAAACTTTCGATTAATTTGAGATTTTTGATTTTTGATAATTTGATTTCTTTCATAACAAATGGGGAAGGCAATGAGCACCTAACCAGGAAATGATCCGAAAATAAGTAAGAAATTATTTAAAAAAAAAAAAAAAAAAAAAAAAAAAAAAAAAAATGCAAACAAGGAAATGACCTAGGTAAAAAAAAAATAATAATAATCCTGAAAAAGTCCTGATAAAAAAAGAAAAGGAAAAAGAAAAATATTTTTTTTTCCTGTGACATAAAATAGTTTTCTGGACATTTTCCACTTTTTGATAACTTAGATAACTTAGATAGGGGGGATTCTAGTAATCCCCCCTTTTCAATTTCCAGGTCATTCTCTCGTGACGTTTTTCTAATTTTCTTGCTAAGTTGCTCATTCCCCTTTTTCCCATGTTTCTGAAGGAAATCAAGCCCTTTTCCTCAGGTTTCAAAGGGTTAAATATCTGTGAAAGACTGACAGTGGTGAAGGTAAATACAAAATAAAATAAAATAATGAGGACAAATACAAAAGACAAATAACAAATAAAAGACAATAAATAAAGACACTGCATCTTCACTGTTTGTGTGTGTGTGTGTGTGTGTGTGTGTGTGTGTGTAATAATAATAATAATAATAATAATAATAATAATAAATAGCAATCTATAGAAATCTATAGAGAGATTCATAATCAATAAAATAAAATAATGCAGAGTCACAAAGTTAATTTTACTTAATAGGGAATCTGGAATTTAAAAAAAAAAAAAAAAAAAAAAAATCCACATTTTGATTTTATTTCGAAGTCAAAATAACTAACTTCCGTGATCCTTCCGGTCGCTTGACGCAGCTGCCCGAATCTTCCCCAAACATCCAGCTGAAGCCCCGCCCACCGGGAGGCTGGGCCAATAGCACCGCGTCATGTGATGGGACGCCTGCTGTGATTGGTCGGGCTGGGACAGAAAGTTTAATAAGATGAATCCTATTGGCTGATCCAGTTCCGCTGACTCTGCTGGGGGGGGGGGGGGGGGGGGGGGGGGGGGGGGGGGGGGGGGTTAGGGTTAGACGGTGTGACAGACAGACAGAGACAGACAGAGAGACAGACAGACAGACAGGTGAGAGAGAGACAGGTGACTTCCTGTGGATTCTGGTCTGGAAACAGGTTTTATTTCAAAATAAAAGCTGCAGCTTCAGATGAACGGAGCGGCAGTCAGACAGGAGAACAGCTCCCTCTGCTGGACGCTGCCGTTCATTATTATCTGACACTGCAGGACACCACCTGCTACCTCAAGGTGACCCCCTCCACCCCCCTCACCCCCACCCACACACTCACACACACACACACACACACACACACACACACACACACACACACACACACACACACTCACACGCCTCCTGCTCACCTGTTATCATTTACACACCAAGGAAACCTCACTCCCCCTAGTGGCCAAATGAGGCACTAAGCAATAACAAGCTTTATTTATTATTTATTATTTATTTAAAAACAGACACAGACACACACAGCAGAGCAGAATAATGAGCGTACACACACACACACACACACACACACACACACACACATATGTTGCTATATGAAGTTTCCTCTCCTGCTGCCTGTGATGCTCAGCTGATTTTTGACTCTAACCCTCAAACCCATTTGGTTTCTTTCAAAAATGGAGAATAAAAAAGGGGCCTCCTGGGGGGGCGGGGCCTCACGGCTTGTTCTGCTGCTCATCTCCCTCTGTCTGTTTTGATTGACAGCTCTCGAGCCTCCCCCTCCTTCCCTGACTCTAGCAGGTTGTCATGGTAACACACACACACACACACACACACACTGCGTCCACCGGAGCGTCTCGGCTGAAACCCGAGCGGCTCAGCAGGGCCGCGCCTCATTGGTGGGCGGCGACACCCGAGGCGGGCGGCTGCTGAAAGTTTGATGTGTGTGTGTGCGAGCAGCTGGCAGGTCAGCGGCGCCCGGGCTGAGGCAGCGAGCGACGGGACGAGCAGCCACACACACACACAGGTAACACACCGCATCCTCACCTTCCTCTTCGTCTTCACAGGACAAACCTGCTGGACTCTGATGAAGGACACCTCACCTGCACACAGCCGGAGTGTGTATGTGTGTGTGTGTATGTGTGTGTGTGTGTGTGTGTGTGTGTGTTTCTGCCTCTGGTGTCTGTTTCCTCTGGCCAATCAGACAAGGTGACGTCATGTCTAAATATTTCCAGCAGTTCAGTGACGTTCACACTTTGTTATGACTGTCCAAGATCAATATTCAGCTCACACACACACACACACACACACACACACACACACACCTTTGAGGCAGTGTTCTGGAGTCTTCAAGGTAAACTTATTCTTACTATCCACAAATGTAACCTGCTGAATATGTTTTTTTCTTGACTGCAGTTAGCTTCAGGGCCTGTAGGATCTATTGGGGATGGGGTGGAGGGGGGGGCTCTGTTCTGAGCATCTTCCTGTGTAGTGCTGGAGTTTACGTGACGACCCTGAAGGCAACACGTCGGCTGTTTCAGGCTGTTGTCCTAGCGCCGGTGCTGTGTCTGTGTTTTCAACCCGGCCCGAGCCCCAGATGTCACTCACCCTCCATCGCCAGGTCACGTCTACCGCCTGAAACAGCCCACGCGTTGCCTTCAGTGTCACCACGTAAACTCTGCGATTGGTCGAGCTGGGACACAAAGTTTAATAAGATGGCTGATCCACTCTCCCAGTCCCCTCAAAGTGGAGACTGTGGGTCCAGTTTGGGACGTTTTGTTGGGTTTGGGTGGTGTTGGATCCGAGATGAACCCTCTCTGTTGACGACTGCTTTAAGGCACCCGGGGCTCTCGTTCCTCCGGCCTACGGGTTAATTAAACCCTGGGGCCGTTCATGTGTCATGCAGCTTTTCTTTTTCTGAGCGGTTAGGGTTGGGTTTGCTGCTCATCCTGTGACTGTGTTTCTGTCTCTGTGCCGTCTGACGCTCGCTGAACTACAGCGCCATCTGCTGGTGAGTTGCAGCTGTCCTCTGGCAGCCGTCACCCAAACTGGGATCTGTGGAGTCTGGCAGCTTTTTTCCTGCCTGAGGTCGTAGGTTAGTAATTTATATACCCAAATATCAATATATCTGAATAAAACTTTTTATTAATCCTCTCTAACAGGTGTAATTGAGCATTACTGAACCTGTAAAAGTGACAGATGAAAATGAAATGAAACATCAGAAGCTGTGTGATCGACAGTTTGGCCAGAGCTGGATGGATGCAGTGTCTGTTTCACTAAATCAGCATCAGATTAACCCGCTCTATTTTATTTAAAAATGCACTTTAGTTGTTACTACGGTGGCCCTGACAGCCCAACACTCTGCAGCCTCAGAAAACACAAAGAGAGAATATTAAACCACTGCAGCCGCATAAAGAGTCGTGTCAGTACGAGAGCATGATGAGGTTCATCATCGCTGGAGGTTTCAGATCCAGGTGTTGGGACCTGGCCGGCCTGTAAATTCACTGTTTCTGTCTGTTTACATCTTCACCTCAACCTGATGAGCCTGACTGTCCTCCGGGGGGCGCTGCAGCACATGTTTAACTGTCTGTATGGCAGGATGCTGTTTGGATTTTCCTGCTGCTGATTTTCAGGAGATTTTTATACATATACATTCTCTTTCTGCAAATTATCTGGTATCTTGTCATTTTTGCCCTTAAAAATCAATTATACACACACACACACACACACACACACACACGCACACTCTGCCATCAATTCTACCTTTTTTCAAAGTTTATCATGTTCAGTTTGTGTTGACATTTGCAGAATGTGTCACTTTAATTCTGTGTTTATTACTGAGGTTGTAGTTTGCAGGTCTGCTACTGGACTGCATTATACTGAGAGGGGTTTCTAGTTTTTTGTCCTCCCTATTTATATACAGTGAGGGGGGACAGAATAGTGGAAACAGCTGCCAGTAAAGTGCAGCTCTAACTATGAGCTCAATGCCAAACACAGAAGTGAATGAACACCTCTGTTACCGTGACAACAAGACAAGCTGAGCATTATAGGCAGCAGGAGACGAAACTGTATGGCACAACAGCTGGATTAGACTGGAGTAGATTAGATTATACAGGAGGAGCTGATAAAGTGACAATGAGTATAAAAATACATCTAAGCAAACACACATCCATCACACCCCGTTTTCCCTCTGACAAATAAAGACAGTGTGTTGGTCAAACCGGTGTGACGGTGCTCGGACTGAAGGGCTCGGACGGGTCGACGTGTTGGCGTGTTGGCGGCGGAGCGTGCTGACTGCTGTTCCTCTGCCCGGCAGCAGGTGGCGCTGGCAGGATGTCTGACGCCAGGCAGCGAACTCTGTCCACCTCCGGAGAGTCTCTGTACCAGGTGCTGGGCCTGGACAAGGGCTGCAGCCATGACGACATCAAGAAGTCCTACAGGTACGGCGCCCTCTGCTGGGAGTATCACCGCCGGTACTGCACTATCACTGATGGTACTGCAGCATCACCGATGGTACTGCAGTATCACTGATGGTACTGCAGTATCACTGATGGTACTGCAGTATCACCAATGGTACTGCAGTATCACTGATGCTACTGCAGTATCACTGATGGTCCTGCAGCATCACCGATGGTACTGCAGTATCACCGATGGTCCTGCAGCATCACCGATGGTACTGCAGTATCACCGATGGTACTGCAGTATCACCGATGGTCCTGCAGCATCACCGATGGTACTGCAGTATCACCGATGGTACTGCAGTATCACTGATGGTACTGCAGCATCACCGATGGTACTGCAGTATCACCGCCGGGACTGCAGTATCACTGATGGTACTGCAGCATCACTGATGGTACTGAAGCATCACCGATGGTACTGCAGTATCACTGATGGTACTGCAGTACTTTTTAAGGCCCTGTATGGATTAGCTCCACAATAAATTGCCAATCTGCTAATTCCATAATCTGACCTCAGGTCACACCTCAAAACCAAAGGTGACCTCTCAGGCTCTGGAACAGCCTCCCATCCCAGATTAAGTCCCATCCCAGGTTAAATCCTGTTTCAGATTAATTTCCGTCCCACCACTGACACTTTTACATCCAATTTTTTTCTCTCAGTTTTGGTTCAACCTTTTATCGCCCGATCATCTTTTTCTGGTTGGTTCTTCTTCATTCTCTCTTAACTTCTCTCTTCAATACCTGATGCTACCTTTGTTTCTTCAGTGTGTCCTCCAGTTTTGTCTTTTACGTGTTAATCTGTTAATCTTGTACATTTGTGTTGTAAATCCTCCTGCCGGCTTGGCTCGGCTCCTGTCGGTTTTCAATATGCTGCAGAAATGAATAAATAACTAAAGTGACGGGTTTATTAATAAGCAGACTGGAAACAGGAGGAGGCTGGAGGCTGCAGGCAGGACAGATCAGATTACACACAGCGAGCTGATGGACCAATGACCAACCAACAAACACAGCTGGAAACAAGGAGAGAGACAGACAGAGAGAGACAGAGGGAGAGAGAGAGAGAGAGACAGACAGAGAGAGAGAGAGAGAGAGAGACAGACAGAGAGACAGAGGGAGAGAGAGAGAGAGAGAGAGAGAGACAGACAGAGAGACAGAGGGAGAGAGAGAGAGAGAGAGAGAGAGAGAGAGACAGACAGAGAGACAGAGGGAGAGAGAGAGAGACAGAGAGAGAGAGAGACAGAGAGATAGAGAGAAGAGAGAGAAAGCATATTCAGGCCACAAAAAAAAAAAGATTAAATTGGAAAAAATTATATGGATAATTATTTTTCATAAATATAAAATTTTAATCTCAAAATTTTCAAGTTTTTTTTCAGGAATTATTTGTTTTTTGATCTCATAAATTTAAGATATTCATGTCAGAATTTGGTGTTTTTTCTTGTCAATTTACAACTGTAATCTTGGAAAATCTGAGTTTTTTTCTCATAAATTTGTCACTTTATAATCTCAGAATTTATAGTTTTTTTCCATAAATTTGTAAGTTTTTTTTTTTTTTTTTTTTTTTTCTTGTAAATTTACCACTTTAGTGTTGGTCAGCTTGACGGTCAAGAACATGAGGAAGGTTTTGCAACCCCTGAAACACACACACACACACACACACACACACACACACACACACACACACACACACACACACAAACCCAAACAAACAAACAAAACAAAACAAAAAAACACGTCAGGTTAAGTGTCAGAAAAGGCCGTGGAAACCATCACAGTGACGAGAAAGTCGCCCGCCAGCTGATAATCCAGTGTCGGCCATAAGCTGTGCAGTTCGTCCGCGGTGATAACCTGTAACCTGCTGAGCTGTGTCCCTCGGACAGGAAGCTGGCGTTGCGTTACCACCCGGACAAGAACCCGGACAACCCGGAGGCGGCGGAGAAGTTCAAGGAGCTGAACAGCGCCCACGCCGTCCTGTCCGACCTCACCAAGAGGAACATCTACGACTCGTACGGCTCGCTGGGGCTCTACGTCGCCCAGCAGTTCGGAGAGGACAACGTCAACACCTACTTCATGCTGTCCACATGGTGGGCCAAGGTCCGTCTCAGTGTGTGTGTGTGTGTGTGTGTGTGTGTTTCATGTATTTCTTTATGAGGACACTTTGGTCCTCATAAGGACAGGAGGATGAAGAAAATCCTCCAAGGTGAGGACACTTTGCTCCTTGTTTCTTCAGTTCAGATGCAGGTCAGGGTTAGGGTTGTTAGGACAGGGTCAAGGTTTAGGTTGGGTTAGGGTTTGGGTTAGGGTTAGGGTCGGGTTGGGGTCAGGGTCAGGGTCGGGTTTAGGTTGGGTTAGGGTTTTGGTTGGGTCAGGGTCAGGGTCGGGTTAGGGTCGGGTTGGGGTCAGGGTCAGGGTCGGGTTTAGGTTGGGTTAGGGTTTTGGTTGGGTCAGGGTCAGGGTCGGGTTTGGGTTGGGTTAGGGTCGGGTTGGGTCAGGGTCAGGGTTTAGGTTGGGGTCAGGGTCAGGGTTTAGGTTGGGGTCAGGGTCAAGGTTTAGGTTCAGGTCAGGGTTTTTGGTCATATTACAATCAGCAAACTGCAGGAGAAGACGTGTGTGTGTTTAGGTGAGGCTCAGTCTTTTTTGTGCCTCTTTTTTTGGGCAGAAAAAAAAACAGTGAATACAACATACAGCAGCACAAAGACGAAAAAATACCAAAATACGAAAGCAGTGTGTCCTGACCTGGTGCATACGGCCAGGTGAGCTGTACACCTGTGGTTTACATAGAAATCTTTACTCATGAATAAATGTCGGTTATGTTTGATCACTCTGTCTGATAAACTCCCTCACAAAGCTGCTGCCTGCAGAGACCGTCCTGCCGGGCCCCGGGGACCGTCAGGGACGTGTTGGTAAGCGCAGGTAAAGTTTGGAAAGCTGGACAGTTTCTCTGCCGCCACGCCGGCAGCCGCTGTGACCGCGGGCGTCGTGGCCTCAGGTTGTCTGTAGGTGCATCCCGTTCTCCTGAACATGACATCTCAGGAACTTCTTGGGAGAATTTCTTTAAATTTGACTCAGTCGTTCATCAGGGCTTGAAGATGAACTGATTCAATTTTTGAGGTCAGAGGTCAAAAGTCAAGGTCACTATGACCTCACAAAACGTGTTTTTGGCCATAAGTCAAGAATTCAGACCAAGCTTCCTATCAGTCCTCTGTGCAGCATGTTCTTCACTGGAATCACAAATGTCAGTATGTTAACAAAAAATACATTTCATAGCTTTTATTCAGTTCCTTCACTAAAAACACGACGTGAGTCTGAATGGAAACTGAAACTGTAACTGGTTCCTGGAGGCGAACAGCCACAGGGCAGGAACTCCAGGTTACTTCATAAGTCCTGTAGTTTAGCATGATGTGTTTTAGTGCTTTGGGGCAAATCTGGAGGCTCCCAGAGTGAACGAAAGCTGTTTTTGAGCAAGGCACCAAACCCCAGCAGCTCCGGTGAAGCTGCTGGCTCAAATCCCGGAACCAGCTGGTTAGTTAAAGTGAGTAAAACCTCTCTTTCTCTCTCTCTACCTGTCTCTCTCTCCCTGTCTCCTCTCCCTGTCTCTCTCTCTGTCTCTCTCTCTCTCCTGTCTCTCTCTCTGCAGGGTCTGTTTGCAGTGTGTGGGCTGCTGACCGGCTGTTATTGCTGCTGTTGTCTCTGCTGCTGCTGTAACTGCTGCTGCGGGAAGCTCAGGCCAACGCCCACTGGCGAGGGGGCGGAGCCAGACAGTTACGTTTCCCCTGACGACCTGGAGGAGGAGCTGCGCAATGATGGCGACAATGGTGAGATGTGCTTTTCAGCTTTGTTTTTGTTTTGGACCATTTTGGTCATTTTTTGTGACTCGGATAATGTTGCTGTCTCGTCTGTTCTCTGCTTCCTGTGTATTTAGACAGGAAACTTTCTACAACAAAGCAGGAAGGCTGAAAAATGACAAATTTAACTCACTTTAACTTGTTCTTTGAAGGCACTGTGTCCTGACTTTTTATTCCTGTTTTCTTTGGCTGGTTTCTTTGGCACTCACTGAACTCCACCTGACGTCTCTTTACTGCTGCAAAAAGTGCTCGGACGAACTTTCCCTTTCCAGCAGAATCATATACTCCTTGTTCCTGGATAGCACACAGTGGACATCGCAGACCTCAGATTGTGTTTGGCTGAATGTTGGAAACAGCATCTCGCCTACGTATGTCTGCCATTGGCATTTCATCTCATTTTTACCACAACTTAAAAAACAATCTCAAGACGAGATGGACGATGTAGGGAAGACGCCAGAAACAGATGCTCTCACGTCGTGCTTTATACATTGAACAGATATTTCAAAACATCCAAGGCCATTTTTCAACTGTTGTGCAGAGACTGAGCCATGTCCACACCGAGCTGCATGGAGGTCAGCAGGACTGATTGTGGATTCTTGAAGACGTTTCACTTTTCATCCAAGAAACTTCCTCAGTTTGTACACGTGGGGAGTCCCAGCTGTTTAACCTGCGGGGATGTTCTCCAGGTGACCCTGAAGACCGTCCTTAGTGTTGGTGGAGTCACCTGAATCCGAGTGAACAACGGTCATTAGGGTCATGAGAGGTCACGGGTTTGTGTAAAACACAAGAAGAGCAATCTCTGCAAGTCTGCAGTGCAGAGAGGAATGCACCTCTGTGAAACTTAACAACGACTAAACAATGTGTGACTCAACACAGGAGGACCAACTCCTCAGATCATGACTCAGCAGTTTCCCTGCACCTGAAAGAAAAGGGACACTCCTTGGAGGACCACAATGTCCACATCTTGGATAGAGAGGACAGATGGTTGGACAGAGGAGAGAAGGAAGCGATCTCTGTCAAGATAGAGAAACCATCTGTCAACAGAGGAGGAGGTCTCAGACACCATCTGCCTCCAACCTACAACGCTGTACTGTCACCCTTCACAGGAAGTCCAACCACACACCCCTGACCCCCCGTGACTCTAACAACCACCATTCACTCCTGCATGACCTCATGTCTGATTCAAATACTCGTGCAGTGTTAAGTCAGGTATCATCTGCAAAGAGGCGATCTTCTGTGGAAAAAACAATGGCTGATACAGCGGTGAAGAAGGATTTTTCGATAGCAAACCTCCTTTGAGAGAATTATTCTGCTAATTACAAAGCTGTTAGAGCCAGGAAGTAGGACTGACAGGAGCTCTAACGCCCTCTAGTGGTCAGAAATCACTTACTGCTGGTTTAAATAATGACCAGGTATTAATTAATTAAAATTCATGTCATGTCCTTGTGTGGAAGCAACCAGCAGTCAGGAGGTCAAAGGTCAGAGGTCACAGCAATCTAACCATCGATGGAACAAATATTCCATTGTTTCTCATGTTGATCAGTGTGTGTGTGTGTGTGTGTGTTGGCTCAGATGGAGACGCCCCGGTCGTTCACCAGCCCACCAACGCCAGCGAGAAAACACAGCTGATCGGCGACGGCCAACGCAGATACGGCGACACGTACACCTGAGGCTGAGGCAGGAAGTGACATCACAGCGCTGCGGCGTCCGCGCCCACCTGAACAAGACATTTCACCTGAGAGCCAGCCGCTGTCAGTCTGCCAGACGGTCTCACCTGTTTCTGTCAGAGCGCCACCTGCTGGAGGATCTTTCACATGTTTATAAAACTGATCAGAGTCAAACTGATGATCGGCCTGAGATCAATACACTGCAGGCTGATTGATTACATATTAATCAATTAATTCATAATATGACTGTCTGGCCCTTAACCTGAATTCGTTGTGATGACATATTTTGATTGGATTACACACAAGAACAACAACAACAACAACCAGAATCTTAATAATAATGCTAATAATAATGATAACACCACTACCACCACTACTAATGATAATAATTATAACAACAATAACAATAATGATGATGATAATGTGGTTGTTTATTCATTTATTTATTTATTCATTTAGGTTTTATTTAACCAGCATAAGGCCACCTTGAGATTGAGAACTATTATTATTGTTGTTGTTGTTTTCATTGTTATTATTATTATTATTATTATTATTGTTGTTGTTGTTGTTGTTGTTGTTTATTTCATGCGTGTCATGAAGACTCAAGGCCGAGGTAAAAGTAACGCCTGCTCACTTTAATTGAAGTCACAAATATTTTACTGCACAAACCTGTCCAAGTTCATTTTATGAGCTTTTAAACGCTCACTGATCAGCTGATCCCTGACGACACGGATCAGCTGATCCCTGACAACACGGAGCTCAGGATGAAATGTCTTGTTGGGACGGGCCCGGGTGTGCAGGGTACCGGGACGACAGAGCACACTGATGACACCCAGCCAGCTTATTGGTTATTGACTGGTTATTGATTTCCAGCCGGTCAGAGGACACCTACATGACATCACACAGGTGTCACTCAACTCGAGCTGGTCGTCCCTAATATTTTGTTCACTCGGCTTCTCGTGATAGTTTCATAGAAATCCAATGTGTTGTTCCTCTGTAACGCGTTCCTGTAAATACGCTTTGGGCCTGATGTCTGATTTATTTCATCTGTTGCTGCTTCCTGTCAGTTTCTCGTCAATAAATCAATACCACATCGACTCCAGAGACGCTCACTTCACCCAGCCCGACGCTGCATCTTCCAGTCACTTGTAAGTGAGTGAAGCTTTATTTATAAATCACAATTTAAATCACAGTTACAAAGCGCTTCACACACACAGGAAATAACAAAATATATAAAAAAATATGGCGCACACAGACAGAGACACAAAGAGCCCGAGTCCTCTGAAGACTTAAAGACTTGAGTGGAAAAAGTCTGAAGAATATCAGTCTGGTCTTACACTACCAGTCAAAAGTTTGGACACACCTTCTCATTTAATGCTTTTTCTTTATTTTCATGACAATTTACATTGTAGATTCTCACTGAAGGAATCAAAACTATGAATGAACACATATGGAATCATGTAGTAAACAAGTGTGAAATACCTCAAAACATGTTTTATATTCTAGTTTCTTCAAAATAGCCACCCTTTGCTCTGATTACTGCTTTGCACACTCTTGGCATTCTCTCGATGAGCTTCAAGAGGTAGTCACCTGAAATGGTTTTCCAACAGTCTTGAAGGAGTTCCCAGAGGTGTTTAGCACTTGTTGGCCCCTTTGCCTTCACTCTGCGGTCCAGCTCACCCCAAACCATCTGGATTGGGTTCAGGTCTGGTGACTGTGGAGGCCAGGTCATCTGCCGCAGCACTCCATCACTCTCCTTCTTGGTCAAATAGCCCTTACACAGCCTGGAGGTGTGTTTGGGGTCATTGTCCTGTTGAAAAATAAATGATGGTCCAACTAAACGCAAACCGGATGGGATGGCATGTCGCTGCAGGATGCTGTGGTAGCCATGGTGGTTCAGTGTGCCTTCAATTTTGAATAAATCCCCAACAGTGTCACCAGCAAAACACCCCCACACCATCACACCTCCTCCTCCATGCTTCACAGTGGGAACCAGGCATGTGGAATCCATCCGTTCACCTTTTCTGCGTCTCACAAAGACACGGCGGTTGGAACCAAAGATCTCAAATTTGGACTCATCAGACCAAAGCACAGATTTCCACTGGTCTAATGTCCATTCCTTGTGTTTCTTGACCCAAACAAATCTCTTCTGCTTGTTGCCTGTCCTTAGCAGTGGTTTCCTAGCAGCTATTTGACCACGAAGGCCTGATTTGCGCAGTCTCCTCTTAACAGTTGTTCTAGAGATGGGTCTGCTGCTAGAACTCTGTGTGGCATTTATCTGGTCTCTGATCTGAGCTGCTGTTAACTTGCGATTTCTGAGGCTGGTGACTCGGATGAACTTGTCCTCAGAAGCAGAGGTGACTCTTGGTCTTCCTTTCCTGGGTCGGTCCTCATGTGTGCCAGTTTTGTTGTAGCGCTTGATGGTTTTTGCGACTCCACTTGGGGACACATTTAAAGTTTTTGCAATTTTCCGGACTGACTGACCTTCATTTCTTAAAGTAATGATGGCCACTCATTTTTCTTTAGTTAGCTGATTGGTTCTTGCCATAATATGAATTTTAACAGTTGTCCAATAGGGCTGTCGGCTGTGTAGTAACCTGACTTCTGCACAACACAACTGATGGTCCCAACCCCATTAAGAAGGCAAGAAATGACACAAATGAATCCTGACAATGCACACCTGTGAAGTGAAAACCATTTCAGGTGACTACATCGTGAAGCTCAGGGAGAGAAGGCCAAGGGTTTGCAGCGCTGTCATCAAAGCAAAGGGTGGCTACTTTGAGGAATCTAAAATATAAAACATGTTTTGAGTTATTTTACACTTTTTTGTTTACTACATTATTCCATATGTGTTCATTCATAGTTGTGATGCCTTCAGTGAGAATCTACATTGTAAATAGTCATGAAAATAAAGTGTGACAGCCCCTCCCTCTATACTGGGTGTGGGGGTTGCTGGCTGGCTGTTGGATGGTCTGCTCTGTCTTCCAGGGTTTCTTTCAGGCAGAGGTGGGACCGTAATTAGGTGACGCGCTGCACCTGGGCCCGGTGAAGCGCACACGTTCCCTGCGTTCCAAATCGCATACTTATACTTTTTACTTTTAGTATGTACTGCAGCTGCCCTTACAAAGTATGTAGTTTAGTATGTATTGGGACATACTAATTCTTTTTTTCCCTACTAAATAGTATGGTAGTATGGGTATTGGAACGCAGGGTTATTGTCTCCGCTGGCAGCCACTCCGCCCGCTCTCGCTCCATCCACGCCGTCTGAGGGGACGCCACGGTGCGGCTGCGCTCTCCGTCTTCTCTTTTGTTTTACACATTCACTCACACACATGCATCCATACACGCCTACATCACTGATTACTGACACTGATCTTCTGTCTTTACTTTTGAATGTAGTAATAAATATGTTTGTTCGTGCGAACCTCGTCTTCCCTCCCGTTCTTGGTTGCAGTCCCCGAGCCGGGCTGTAACAAAAGAAAAAGCATTAAATGAGAAGGTGTGTCCAAACTTTTGACTTTTGGTAGTGTATGTCTGCGCCTGTCCTTTCAAACTCAGTAAGAACCAAGTTAACAAATAAATCACCAATAAATCACCAATCACCAATCACCAATAAATAAAGTTAAATGGAAGAGGGTGCTGTTCCTCCACAGCAAGCAGCTGTCAGAGCCACATGGAACCAAATCCACTTTATTTCTTTTTAAAAAACATTTAAAAGTTTCACTTCAGTCCTATGAAGATGGATGTTTGTGTGTGTGTGTGTGTGTGTGTGTGTGTGTGTGTGTGTGTGTGTGTGTGTGTGTTTGTGTGAAGTGTGGATTCTCATCTAAAAAAAAAAAAAAATCAATTGGTTAATCAATCAAATCCAAAAATGAAAACATACATAATACATAAAGAAATTTTGTTTTTTTACAGGACAAAAGTAAGTCACAGAAACGTAGAACATAGACGTATACATGTATAAATAATATAAAAACCAACTAAATACAATTTTAAGGTATAAAATGTTTAAAAATTGTGCTCATGAAATATTTAAAGAATAATTATATAAAATATATTTTTTAAAGTATTTAAAAATTATGCCTGTGCTTTCTGACAGTAAAATAATTCAGTAAATGAGTCACTTCAGACGGTGCCGCATCGAGCTCGGATTCATCAAACTCGATTTTCTGAGACACAAAAGACTGAAATTATGGAATTTATATTATTATTATTCTGTATAATTCTGTATTATTCTATATTTTTCTGTATTTTTCTATATTATTCTGTATTATTCTATATTATTCTGTATTATTCTATATTATTCTGTTTTATTCTGTGTTCTATATTTTAAGGTGTGATACAGTTTATGACCAGTGTTGCCATCAGATCTTGAAATAAAAATGCCTTTCCTCTTCCTGTCTGGTCTCTGATTGGTTTACACAGACAGATTGATCAGTGGCAATAAGTGGCTATGCACTATATGCGGCGCATAGGGGCGCTGCAATACAGGGGGCGCTAAAGCGACGGAGGAAAAATTATTTTGAGTCAGCATTTTCTGTGTTTACCAGCTGTTTGTGCATGTGCAGATGATATGATCAATAACAGCAGCACGTCACTGTAAAGATTCAGGTTAGCTAAAGCTGATCAGTATTGACAATATAACAGATCATGACAAGAAAGATAAAGGAACTGCTTTGTGCTGATTCTGTTGTTCAGACAGTTTTCATTTTTTGAACTAGATGGTGAATCCTACTACTACTACTAGTACTACTGCTACTACTACTACTGCTACTTCTACTGGTACTACTACCGCTACAACTAATACGACTACTACTGCTACTGCTGCGACTCGTGGTACTACTACTACTACTACTACTACTGGTACTACTACTGCTACTACTAATACTACTACTGCTGTTACTAATACTACTTCTGCTGTTAGTGCTGCAACTACTGCTACTACTAATACTATTGCCACTACAGTTACTACTAGTAGTACTACCGCTACTACTAGTACTACCATTGCTACTACTACTACTACTTCTACTACTACTCCTACTACTAATACTACTATGACTACTAAAAGTACTAGTACTTCTACTGCCACTACTACTACCAGTACTACCACTACAACTACTGGTATTACTTCTACTACTGCTACTACTACTAATACTGGTACTACTACCGCTACTACTAATACTATTACTGCTACTGCTTCTGCTACTATTGCTGGTAGTACAACTACTACTGCTGCTACAACTACTGGTACTACTACTACTACTACTACTACTACTACTACTACTGCTGCTGCTACTACTACTTCTTGTACTACTGCTACTTGTACTGCTTCTACTAATGCTATATATTACTACCATTACTACCATTATGATATTACTACCATTATAAAATAATGTGCCTTACAAATTTAAAAAGTATGTGCATTATGTATAAAGTTGTACCTGTCGCCCTCTTGTGGACAAACTGAGTAAAAACAACGGCTCGACTGAGGAAAAGAGGCGAACGGAGTCAGAGATCGTCTGTAAGTGACAGTGAGTCACTCATCAGTGAAACAGTGATCACTGAAATGCCCCAGACCAGTGGCTCTGCAGCTTTTTTCAATAATGTTCCCCTCTGAAATATTTTCCCAGCCCAGTTCCTCCTGACCAGGTGAGCCTCCTGTGGTCAGACACACACGCACACAGGCATGCTGTGTGCGTGTGTGTCTGATCAGTATTGACAATATAACAGATCATGACAAGAAAAATAAAGGAACTGCTTTGTGCTGATTCTGTTGTTCAACAGTTGTCATTTTTTGAACTAGATGGTGAATCCTAAAACAAATGATAGGACTTGATACAGCTGAGTTTAAATGTCTTCACTGGGATAGAACACTACAGTGCTGCTGTGATGTATCTGATGCAGCGTCCAATCACTAACTGATATCCAATAAGGATATCATTTAAAATTCAAATGTCATGTTTTTATATGTGGTTTGACTGCTGTATGTTTGAAATCTCCTCAACACAAAGTTGATGTGATTCAGGAGTGAGGATGGAGAGAAAGAAGAGAGTCAGAGAGAGGAAGAATGAGGGCAGACAGGAAGGCCACAGGTTGCTCTGATATCAGGTGGAAGTGCAGGAACAGCCACTTGATGCTCCTGAAATGTGTCTGCACAGCCTCAGAAAGCAGCTCGTTGTTCTCCTGCACACAGAGGACAGGATGGATCACAGTTTGCTTTCAGTGCTCAACATGAAAATCCTCCTGTTGGCCCTTCGCACAATTAACATGTCGTTCCTCCCTTCCTCCACCAGGTGGAGTCTTATCCCTCATATTTTTGACTTCCTGTTGTCGCTCCTCCCGCTGAGGAGCCCAAAGTGAAAGCAAACATTTGTCCTGTGACTCCGCCATCAGCGTCTCCGGTAAGACTGCAGATTCTCTATTTAGCTGGAAACTATCAGACTGCAGCCTGAGAAAGAAGCTCTGTGTGTGTGTGTGTGTGTGTGTGTGTGTGTGTGTGTGTGTGTGTGTGTGTGTGTGTGTGTGTGTGTGTGACTTGATTCGGGCCGTTTATTGAATAGTTCCGCCTAAAAGCTGCTCTCTGACTCTTTGAACCGTTTAAAGTCTCGACCCCGTTCACACCTGGAAGCGATCAGCTGATTCCGAAACAGGGCGCGTGTTTATTTCTGGATTTTAGGATCAAATGTTTGATGTCGCTCTCATGTTTCAGGTGTTGTGTAGAGATTCGTGTTTCCCCCTCAGGTGTTTTCGCCCCCCCTTCCCGAAACGGCCCGAAGGGCGAACGAAGCGCGCGCTCGCAAAAAGCTCGCCCCCGAGATGCTGTGCTCGTCGGTGCTCGTACCACAGAGTTACTACGGAGAGCGCTAAGGCTCATAACTGAGTTTTTTTTTTTTTTTTTTTTTTTTTAGCGACCTTGCGCAAAGGGTCAAACGGAGTATTTTTTTTAGCCACTTTTATCTGGAGATGTTGTATTTTGGAAGTGAAATGCAAATGTTGAGACTGTCTAGTTATATTTTTAAACTGGGGTAACAGGATGTATGTTAGTGTTCTTTATTACAGTTTTTCTCCACTGGTTTGGCTCATTTCTTCAAACAGAAATTACATTCTCAAAACTTCAAGATCATTTGGCAAAACAGTCTTACAGTTCAGCACAACACCATAGATCACTTGCAAAAGCTCATATCTCTCCCAAAACTGTTCACTCATGTGTCAAAATGAAGTTTCCTTCTCATATCAATAGTCAGTGCCGCCAAAATGCATCGTCCCTTTGGCATTGTGTAAGCACTGCAAGTCAAAATGTTTAGATGTTTTGTCACTATGGCAGAGGACCATTGAAATATCCCTCATGTCCACCTCTCAGTCTCAGCCCAGTCCTTCACTGACAGTGGTTACTGTACTATTTTTTTTTGTCTAGCTAACAGAATACAATTGTGTATAATACTGAAAAAAAAAAAAAAAAAAAAAAAAAAAAATAGGATTTGACGGTAAGAGTAGCCTCCAAGGTTTGACATCACACGTTGCACTCATACTGCCAAGGAAACTGTAACCATTGCAGTTTTTTTTTTTTTCAATCGCTTTACCTCCTCTGTCAACTCAGAAACCCTGGTATCAAAACAGCTAATCCACAGGCCTAATGAGAGGCGCTCTTCCCAAAATAACACATTTTGTTTGCAAAAGGCTCTTACCATGACAGAACATTTCAAACATGCAGCAAAAGCACATTTTGTCAGCGCCCAATACAACTAATCCACTCACTCACTTCATACTCAACACCAAAATGCAACACACCCTTTTCAGTCTGAGCAGGTTCCACTTTATTTTTTCCTGTGTGGATTGCAGTCATATATATTTTTTTGACAATTTACATAGTTACATTTTGTAAAGCAAGTAGCAAAAGCCAATATTTCCCTCAAACAACTCAACTTCTGCCCAAATGAGTAGATTCCTTCAGTCAGCTCTACTGTACTGTAACACAGCTGACAGCAGAATACAAAATACAGCTGTCAGTTTGAACAAGGTTCTCCTGTGAGCTGCACATTCAAATGTGAACTTACAGTAAAGAACTGCATCCAAACTCAGAAAGACTTTGAGGTGAAATTTTACTGTATTGATGGCAAAAACTGAAATGCTGTAATTCACATACAGTATTACACAGAAAAACTCAAAGGAATTGAAAAAAAAAATACAGAATACAATTTATAGGCCCTTTTTTGTAGGTGCATCCTGATTGATTGGTGAATGGTGATTGGTGGAAAGGGCAGTGATGCAGGTGCACTAGTGATTTCACAGTGATGCAGCTCATTTCTATCAGCTGTGAGCAGATGTTTTGCTTTTGACTACCACAGTGAAGTCAATGGAGTCAGGGCCATGGAAATGACACATGTGAGCAGTGCTGTGCAAAAGAGCCTGAAAAATGTGTGAATCCAATGAAAAGGTATGAACACATTTGCAAAAGAAAACTTCTGCTGTGGTTTGGAGGTGAAGATGATGACAAAGTGGATCCCAGTTTCATTGTACTGGAAAAAGTGATTGAAAAAAACTGTAAACAATTTATCAAATGTTCCAAGAGACTCATATATGGTATTATTCATGGTATTGTGTTCTTGACTAATTCTGACAATTGAACAGACTATTGTGCATGTGATGACTTATACAATGAAATGATGCTGACATGTTTTGGAGAGAACAACCATCAGACTGAGAACCCAACAGTCAGTTTAGATCAACAAGATCTATTCACTTGGAAACTGTGCTAACTGTAGGCTAACTGTAGGCTAACTGTACTAACTGTAGGCTAACTGTGCTAACTGTAGGCTAACTGTAGGCTAACTGTAGGCTAACTGTGCTAACTGTGCTAACTGTAGGCTAACTGTGCTAACTGTAGGCTAACTGTGCTAACTGTAGGCTAACTGTAGGCTAACTGTGCTAACTGTGCTAACTGTAGGCTAACTGTGCTAACTGTAGGCTAACTGTAGGCTAACTGTGCTAACTGTAGGCTAACTGTACTCAATCATTTGCAAAGATCTTCTGACACATTGAGACATGTACTAAGACATTTGCAATTTCATGAAACGAATGAGAAGTTCCAGTAGGTTGTGAACAATTGCCAAGAGGTTTGGAGTTTTGTCCGTGTTATTTTGAGAATGTCATTTCAGTTTCAAGAAATGAGCCAAACCAACGGAGAAAAACTGTAACATGGTGGTGTCAATACATCTGTTATTTCTATCAATGAATAATTTGATATTTATGAGAGTTTTCATTTTGAATATTGTAGACTTTTGAAAGAAATGTGTGCTCATTATATGTTAAATTTTCTTTTTGAAAAAGCACAATACCTGGACGCACTGATTGCATTTCTCTTTTCCTCCTTAAACTCAGTAACTAGTTTCTTTTAGAAAAGCAGTCGTGTGGTTTTGCCACAAGAGAGTCTGTTGTCCACTTTAGTTCAGCTGTTTACAGTAAACTATATCTGTCATATGTTTTTCTGTCTTATTTCCAACAACTTGCAGCAGAATTTGCTGAGAAAGGCTCAAAGAGCAAAATCCTCCCAAATGTTGAGGTTTGTCTTTGTGTTAAATCCTCCTCCATTCCAGCGGGGACAGTGCATCCTGACAGCTTGGAGTATGACTGTCACATCCTGTTCCCCCTGTGTTCAGTATGAAACCAGGCTCACACACCTTTCACACTCACACTGCTCACCTGTTTGCCCACCACAGGAATGGAAAGGAGGCTCACACACACATTACATGGAAGACTTGAATCACACACAGACACACACCACCGTCCACAGGCATCAGGATATCTGTAGTGCCAAAACATCTTAGCCATTGTGTTATAATGTCAACATCAGTGTTAATTCCTTACTTTGACACTAAATGAGGAAGTGACAGCGGCGCACAGCAAACAGGGGCCGCACGCCATTTGTCTCTCCTGCTGCTCCTCTCCCTTCAAAATCAACAGTTTAAAGGTAAAATAATGATGAGAATTATAATGAGAAGAAGAAGAACAAGGGTTATTATTATAAAAATAAAAATGTAACACCTTATTTTATTATTACATCAACAGATCTTGCACAGACATTTCCCAAATCCATAGTTTCATATCTGCTGACTTCCATGTGACTCATGGAAAGCTTGTTGTCCTGAATGAGCCGCTGTGTTTGTGTCAAGGTGTCGGCTCGGCTATGGAGCCATTTGGGAGAAGAATGAAGGGGCTCCCTGCCTCTGAAAGCTCTCTGTCTGGGGAACATGACAGCCAGACCAAAGCTAAGAGGTGAGATGAGGATCTCTGACTGTCCATGACTGTTCTCCATCTCAGAGCTCAGCAGGCAAATCAGCACAGCAGCATTATTCACAGGAGAAGCTCTGTGTGTGCTTACATCATATTTTATTTCTATGTTTTAATGTTTCTGAAAATAAATTATTATTTTCTTAGTGTGTCACTAAGAAAGTAAAGCAGATCCCTTCAGTGTGTTCATGATGTTTCTATCAGGATCCAGCAGGAGAGACCAGACTCCCCTGGACCTGGACCTGAGCCCAGCTGTGTGTCCATGAAGAGTGACCGCTCTATGGGACGTTTTATTGGGTTCAGAGACAGCCGTCTCTCTGAGGATGATGGGTAATTATTTCAAATTGATGATGAATCAGATGTTTTTCTGTCATCAGATTCATGAGATCCAGAATTGGTTTGATCCTTCAGACTCTGTTGACTGAGTTTCCTCTTTCAAAACATCACAGTCAATAACTGTGTGTGTGTGTGTGTGTGTGTGTGTGTGTGTGTGTGTGTGTGTGTGTGTGTGTGTGTGTGTGTGTGTGTGTGTGTGTCCTCCACAGAGTCCAGCAGCAGAGCTCAGAGGTTCCCAGTGCTCAGTCTGCCCAGCAGCATCAAACAGACCTGACCTCCATATTTAAGGTGTGGAAATGTCCAACAACATAGCGACTGAAAAACAGCCATTCTGCTCTGAATCGTCTCCGTGCTGCTCTCTTCACATCTTTCAGGCTGGATTACAGCAACAAGGATTCATTTAATCTGAGATTAGCTCCAGTCAGAGTCAGCGTTGGAAATGAAGGATGTCCCGTTGTCCTGGGGACGATAAAAACAGCAGCGGGGACACAAATCTACAGTGTCTGGGACAGCAGAGAAACTCACCGTCACAAATGAAATGATTGTAAAAGAAGTGAAATGTGTCAGTGTGCCTACTGGTGATGAAGGCAGAGCGTCACTGGGAGGCTGTGTCCACATGGTTTGTGTCAGTCACTCTGTCCACAGGGATTAAAAGCTGGTGTCTCTCACTGCTTCTACAGCGCTCAGCTTTTCTTCCATCGGCTCGCTGCCACTTGGCTTTGTAAAATATCTGATGTGAGCTGAGCTGCCTGCAGAACTCGCTGCTTTAGACAAGAATACGCTCACAAGGCTGAATGCAAAATGCCTCCATGTTGGATCTCCAACACGGGCTGTTTGCAGAAATCAGCCGCTTCACACGGGCAGCTGTGCACCTCCGTCCACGGCCCAGAGGTTCCACTCTGTGATGCAGAGAAGGCAGGAAAAAGTGGCAAAGCAGCAGCACAAGAAGAGGACAGATGCTGAAAGACAGTGTGTGTGTACATTTCCATCGGCGTCCACCAATCAGAGACAGGTTTGCATTTGCACTGCAGTTTGTGATGCATTTATTGATCCAGCAGTCAGAAATACAGAAAAAACAGTCACTCAGCCAGTCAGCAACAGAATATAGAAAAGTGACTGTGGCCAAACACCTCGGCTGATTTCATGTTTTTATTCAGATCTCAGTGCAGTGAACAAGCAGAACGTCCATGTTGGACCAGAGTGAGTCAGTAAAGTGATGACTTACTGAAATAAAGTTATTAAACCATATGTACTGTGTACAATGAAAAAAGAGCTTTAATTTTGGACAGTGGTTGTTCAGTCTGGGACAGCTGAAGGCAGAATTCGGGACAGCTTCCGGACACTGAGGGAAAAACGTCATTTTGAGTCCTGGGAGTTTAGCAAAGCCCGCTTTAAAAAGAGCAGATCAGATTTCAAAGGAAGCAGAGCTCTGCTGCTCAATTCAAAACTGATCCTGATTCAGTTGGTTCAAGTTTACAGATTTCAACTTTCCTCAGTGGATGACAGTTCAGTGAAGATGCTCACTGGGAAAACAGAGGAACAAGTGATCACATGAAGGTTGAGGACTAAAAGCAGACGGACTCACATGCTGTCAGAAGCCAGGAAGCAGAAAGAGAGAAAGCAGTTTGTCTGTTTCCTCTGACAGGGGAACCAGTTTGCTGTGGCTCGCTAACAAGCAGTGAGCTGCTCATCGTGGCTCCACAGACGTTCAAACTTCTCCTCCTCTTCTGAGAAACAGGTTGGGCTGAAGAAATGCAGCAGGGCGGACAAATCCTGCAAGAGAAAAGAAAACACAATCATTAGAAAAAAGAGACTTTCTGACTGACAGGACAGTCTGTCTCTGTCTTTGAACAACTCCATCATTTTGCTCCAAAATGCAGATATTTTCAAAGTTAAAGCCCCTCAAGTGTAAATTAAAGTTAAAACCAGATCATAGTTAAAGGTCGGTGCAAACCGTGATGTAACTGGGTTTAAAAATGAATCCTCGTTGGTGCAGCCCAGCCTCAGGCTCTTTGACCTGCATTTGATTTTGTGTTTTGTGTCCAAAATTTAAGATGGAAGTTTAATTCTTTTATTTTTATGTTCCAGCTGCTGGAGAAGAACATGGTCACCTTTGTGAAGAAGGAGCTGAAAAACCTGCAGAGGTCTCTGAGGCCAGATTACCCAGAATGCTTAGAGAGGCAGAGGGAGGATGAGGAGGAAGAGCAGGGGAGGAGCAGGGAGTTTTTTCTGCAGATCACACTGCACTTCCTGAGGAGGATGAAGCAGGAGGAGCTGGCTGAGCGTCTGTGGAGCAGTAAGGAAAAAACTTTTTAAATTTAAATAAAAAAATCTTAGTTTTAGTCTTTTTGCTTCATGATTTTTCTTCTTTGGTTGTGCACTCGACGTCCAGCTCTCCTAAACTCTGAGAAACTTTTAAATTCTCTTCCTCATTTCTCACAAACTCCCACTCGTTACCGAAAAATGTCAGTTACCAGCCGAGTGAAACAGCCAATCAGATCAAAGCAGCTGTGATGCGTCAGGCTGTTGCTTGATGACAGATTATTTCAGCCTCTGAGTTTTCCTCCCGGCCAGCAGGGGGCGGCTCGTCCTCCTCCTGCCTGCCGGTGAAAAGCAGCTTCCTGTTTTCCCGTCTCGTCCCGCCGGCTTCCCCGGGACAGCGGCGCTCCGGCTGAGGCAGCGCTGTGTTGTTTGTTCAACTGGGAACTTTATTCTCCCCAAATCCTGATCGGGACGTGCAGCTCTTCGTTTGTTCCTGCAGTCTGTTGTTTGGCGGCGGCTGCTTTGTGTTGTCGTCCTCTGATAGCTCATGTTTACAGAGGTGTTGTCATGGCAACTCCTCGACCAATCAGGATGGACAGCCGTTTTAGCTCCTCCTAAAAGTTCCTGGAGCAGGGCCCAAATCAGCATCCAGGAACTTTAACCTGGAACCATGTTGTTGCCATAGAAACGATTGCAGAACTCGTAAAACGGCCTTCAGGTCTCGGAACACCTCTCTACGTTCTGACAGTCGAACAGGACCAATAGGTCCATTTACCAGGAAATATTCACATTTCTCATATGTAATACAACATCGTTTTGTTGATGTTTTTGTTTGTTTGTTCATTCAGAAACTGCGACTGCAGCGTGCCAACGTGAACTCAGATCTAAGCTGAAGAAGAAGTGTGAGTGTGTGTTTGAGGGGATTGCTAAAGCAGGAAACCCAACACTTCTGAATCAGATCTACACAGAGCTGTACATCACAGAGGGAGGGAGTGGAGAGCTCAATGAGGAACATGAGGTCAGATGGATTGAAACAGCATCCAGGAAACCAGACACACCAGAAACACCAATCACATGTGAGGACATCTTTAAACCTTTACCTGGAAGAGATGGACCAATCAGAGCAGTGATGACAAAGGGAGTGGCTGGCATTGGGAAAACAGTCTTAACACAGAAGTTCACTCTGGACTGGGCTGAACACAAAGCCAACCAGCATGTCCACTTCACATTTCCATTCACTTTCAGAGAGCTGAATCTGCTGAGAGGGAAAAAGTTGAGCTTGGTGGAACTTCTTCATCACTTCTTCACTGAGACCAAAGAAGCAGGAATCAGCAGGTTTGAGCAGTTCCAGGTTGTGTTGATCTTTGACGGTCTGGATGAGTGTCGACTTCCTCTGGACTTCAACAACAACCAGATCCTGACTGATGTTACAGAGTCCACCTCAGTGGACGTTCTGCTGACAAACCTCATCAAGGGGAACCTGCTTCCCTCTGCTCGCCTCTGGATAACCACACGACCCGCAGCAGCCAATCAGATCCCTTCTGAGTGCGTTGGCATGGTGACAGAGGTGAGAGGCTTCACTGACCCACAGAAGGAGGAATACTTCAGGAAGAGATTCAGAGATGAGGAGCAGGCCAGCAGAATCATCTCCCACATCAAGACGTCACGAAGCCTCCACATCATGTGCCACATCCCAGTCTTCTGCTGGATCACTGCTACAGTTCTGGAGGAGGTGTTGAAAACCAGTGAGGGAGGAGACCTGCCCAAGACCCTGACTGAGATGTACATCCACTTCCTGGTGGTTCAGTCCAAAGTGCAGAACCTCAAGTTTCATGGGAGAGCTGGGACAGATCCACACTGGACTCCAGAGACCAGGAAGATGATCCTGTCTCTGGGAAAACTGGCTTTTGAGCAGCTGGAGAAAGGCAACCTGATCTTCTATGAAGCAGACCTGGCAGAGTGTGGCATTGATATCAGAGCAGCCTCAGTGTACTCAGGAGTGTTCACACAGATCTTTAAAGAGGAGCGTGGGCTGTACCAGGACAAGGTTTTCTGCTTCGTCCATCTGAGCCTTCAGGAGTTTCTGGCTGCTCTTCATGTCTTTGTGACCTTCATCAACTCTGGAGTCAATCTGCTGTCAGAAGAACAGTCAACCTCCTCCGAGAAATCTGAACTACACCTCCTCCAGAGTGCTGTGGACAAGGCCTTACAGAGTCCAAATGGACACCTGGACTTGTTCCTGCGCTTCCTCCTGGGTCTTTCACTGCCGACCAATCAGACTCTCCTACGAGGCCTGCTGACACAGACAGGAAGTAGCTCACAGACCAATCAGGGAACAGTTGAGTTCATTAAGGAGAAGATCCAGGAGAATGAGTCTCCAGAGAGAAGCATCAACCTGTTCCACTGTCTGAATGAGCTGAATGACCGTTCTCTAGTGGAGCAGATACAGTGGTACCTGAGTTCAGGAAGTCTCTCCAGAGAAAAACTGTCCCCTGCTCAGTGGTCAGCTCTGGGCTTCATCTTACTGACATCAGAAGAAGATCTGGAGGTGTTTGACCTGAAGAAATACTCTGTTTCAGAGGAGGCTCTTCTGAGGCTGCTGCCAGTGGTCAAAGCCTCCAGGAAATCTGTGTAGGTTCATTTAGAATTGGATATATTCAATATTTTAACTTTGGTGAACTATAGGTGATTTTATTACATAAGAAAAAAAGCTGATATTTTCAGATTTACCTTGTTCTTCACTAATTCCTCCTCAGGCTGAGTGGCTGTAATCTGTCAGAGAGAAGCTGTGCAGCTCTGGCCTCAGTTCTCAGCTCCCAGTCCTCTAGTCTGAGAGAGCTGGACCTGAGTAACAACCAGCTGCAGGATTCAGGAGTGAAGCGTCTCTCTGCTGGACTGGAGAGTCCACACTGCAGACTGGAGGCTCTCAGGTCAGGATCAGAGAACTCAAGAGCTTTCAAACTGGACTAAATGAAAACACAAAGCACATTTGAATATTTGTCTGAATGAACCCAGCTAATTTCAGATTATTGTGTTGCTGAAATAATCCAACATGTATGTGTATCAGACTGTGTTGTTGTGTTTGGTGTGTCCATGTGCAGGCTGTCAGGCTGTCTGCTCACACAGGAAGGCTGTGCTTCTCTGGCCTCAGCTCTGAGCTCCAACCCCTCCCATCTGAGAGAGCTGGACCTGAGCTACAATCATCCAGGAGACTCAGGAGTGAAGCTGCTCTCTGCTGGACTGGAGGATCCAACCTGGAGACTGGAGGCTCTCAGGTCAGACCCAGTATTTCTTTTTTTCCTCCAAGTGTTTTGGAATTACAGCCAGTTTTATACACTGTCACCCCATTTTCAGAGGCAAGGCAAGTTTATTTGTATAGCACAGTTCAACACAAGGTAATTCAAAGTGCTTTACAGAGACATTAAAAGCAACGAGACACAATTCAAAACAATAAAAACAGTCAATTAACGCATTAAATAAAAATAAAACATTAAAAGAATCACAGGGTGGAATTAAAAAAAGGAAAAGGCTTTGAAATAAAACAGAAGATGCAAATAAAACAATAAAAGACATAAAGATGTATTATAGGTGCCATACAGGTGTATTACAGGTGACTAAGGTAGTTAAGTTGACTCTGATATATCCGTCTCCACACCGGCTTTCTCTTGAGCCCGCATCCGCCGGACCCGTCGATTCCCTTCAGAGCCCTCCGTCTCCATCTCTCCAGTCTGACTGCTACACCTGTACGTAAAGTGTTGCCGTCTGCCATGTCGTTGGCAGATGACGTTGATGACGTGCTGAGAGCGGGATTGCAAACTTTGATACGTTGCAAAATTTGCTGTACATGTACTTAAACTTCCACTGTTGGTGTTTTTATCCAGCCATGCTTATCTTTTTTTCAGTTGTACAGTTACAATATGTTGGGAAGTTGCAATAAATATAAATGCAATATGTTCTCTGTCCCTGTGTTGTGTCTCTCCTTGGTCTGGAACTTCTGTGAGTTTTGAGGCATTGCCAGCCTTTAAATCACATTTGTAAATGCTTTATAAGGCATAGATAGTCCCCACTTTAGATGAGCTCACACGAAATGCTTAATTGACGAGTAGTAAGTGCTTTGCAACTGCCTGAATTCATGAATTTCTGCATTAATAACAGTTTATAAGCCATCTATTGGAAATGGAATTTGTGAGGTTTTATAAAACATCTACTTACACACTCACTAACCATTAGTACGTGTCTGAATAGTGGAGCATGCAGACATGTACATCTAAATAGACTTCATTATTTCCATAAGCTTTCTAAATGATCTTACAAACCACTGACAAATCCTAAATACCTGGTGGGTAAGTGATGTAATTCTTAATTTATAAATGCTGATTCCATCATTTATATAGATGAGCTTATAAATGATGAATAAAACATTTATAACTGTGATTATAAACCACATACTAATGAGTATTTACATCAGAAACATGCTTTATAAATGATGAATTCAGTGTTTACTGTTCCATAACTACTGTGCTTATAAATGATGAGTAAAACATTCATAACTGATTATGAACCACATACTAATGAGTGTTCATGTGTTATATATGTGGAATTCAATATTTATTAATGCTTAACTACTGCTTACTAGTGTGTACTCATTATAAAGTGTTACCGTTGATTTGGCTCCTCCTAAAGTTGTTCTGATAGGTTTTATTTTGCTTTTTGAGCCTCATGATGGCCTCCTTCACCTGCACCTGCACCTCTTTAGATCGCATGTTGAGGGTTCTGATCAACAGCTACCAAATGAAAACACAAACACTTTGAATGAACTCCAGACCTTTTATTTTCTTAATTCGTCATGGAATAATGAGGGAAAAGTCACACCTTGCCATGAAAATGAGGTGACAGTGAATAAAAGTGGCTGTAATTCCTAAAAGGTTAATTCTTTATTTTTGTTCAACCCCTTAAATTAAAGCTGAAAGTCTGCACTTCAGTCACGTCTTGATGACTCCATTTCAGATCCACTGTGGTGTGTACAAGGACAACATTATGAATATTGTGTCTCTGTCCAAATACTTATGGACCTGACTGTATATCAGGACTTCAGAGTCAGCATGCATGGTTATTGTCAAAATTGTTAAAAGCCACTGATTTTCTGAGTGGTTCTTTATTTATCGAGAAAAAAAGTTTATATTCAAATTCAAATGCTTTCCATTGATTTATGTATCCAAGCCACCTCACAGTACAATGTGTGTCTATATTTTCAGCATGAGGGACGCAGTGAGAATCAAACCAGTGTCCCTGGTGTTGTTAGAGCTGCATTCAGCTCAGTGAGCTACAGCAGCATGCAGAGCTCACTGTCAGCTTGCTTTTAGATCAGGCTGTCATGAAGAAAGATTATTATCACTATGAGCAACATGACGGCAGAGTCCCAGGAAAACTGACAACTATGACATTTTCTTCTGTTTTAATGTCCATCCAGGCTGAGTGTGTGTGATCTGTCAGAGAGAAGCTGTGCAGCTCTGGCCTCAGTTCTCAGCTCCCAGTCCTCTAGTCTGAGAGAGCTGGACCTGAGTACCAACCAGCTGCTGGATTCAGGAGTGAAGCGTCTCTCTGCTGGACTGGAGAGTCCACACTGCAGACTGGAGGCTCTCAGGTCAGGATCAGAGAACTCAAGAGCTTTCAAACTGGACTAAATGAAAACACAAAGCCCATCACACATTTGAATATTTGTCTGAATGAACCAGCTAATTTCAGATTAGTGAGCTGCTGAAATAATCCAACATGTATGTGTATCAGACTGTGTTGTTGTGTTTGGTGTGTCCATGTGCAGGCTGTCAGGCTGTCTGCTCACACAGGAAGGCTGTGCTTCTCTGGCCTCAGCTCTGAGCTCCAACCCCTCCCATCTGAGAGAGCTGGACCTGAGCTACAATCATCCAGGAGACTCAGGAGTGAAGCTGCTCTCTGCTGGACTGGAGGATCCAACCTGGAGACTGGAGGCTCTCAGGTATGGAGAGACACACACAATGTCTTCTAGAGGCCTGAGGAATATTGTTTCATGTTGAATGGTGGATATGAGTGAGGTGCTCTGCTAAATCCTTCATAGGGAAGGTTATTTACTGCCCATGTTTCCATCCTCAAAGAGAATCTGCTGCTCTGACTCTGTTTCTTCCTCCAGGGTGGACCATGGTGGAGAGCAGAGGTTGAAACCAGGCCTGAGGAAGTGTAAGTGTGGATTTAGTTTGACTCCTGAACACAAAGCAGCAAACATTCAGCTGTTTAGACGCTGCAGCTGCAGCTTCTGCTGCTTGTTCTCAGCTGCTTTTAATGTTGAACCAAAATCATTTAGTTGCTGCTCGAGAACAAACAGCGTCTTTATTCCCTGATCCTCATTTGGCTGTTTCATTTTGATCAGTTGATTTTTATTCATTTGATCACAGCTGACGTCCACAAAGTAAAAATGTCCATGCTTGTATCATCCTGACTGCGTGGTGTCCATCTCTGTGCTGAAATGTCTCACATGTGGAAGTTGTGTGTTTCCAGCGTGGATGTTGTGGGGAAACAGAGGCAGACAACTTCTCTGCTTGACTTGGCCAACTGGCGTGTTGTTTGTTGCAGTGCTAACACGTGTTGCTGCTCAGTAACATGGAGCCGTAACACGCACCACACACTGCTTTTACACCGCCACCAGGAGTTAGCCGTTACTATGGCAACACACTCAGCTCTTAAAGTGAGCGAGTAACACAGAAAGGCCCAAAACAGAACTGAACATGTTGAACATCACAACCAATGACAGGAAAATTATCATGAATTATGACCACAGTTCTGTTATGTGTCTGCTACTAAACTGTAATAATAATGATAATAATTATAATAACAAAACAACAATAAGAACACAGTGCTTAACAAAAGTTCTTCAAGGTTCATTATAATTCCAAACCGTTTGGATTTCAGAAGCCCTCAAAGTCAGAGTGTCCACAACCAGCACCTCCAGTTTTTCGCATGGACCCTGGTGGGAATAGCACAGAATGCTAGGGGCTAATTAGGCCCCTGCTGACTAAAGTAAAAGTCTGACAGCTTTCAAACCTCTGCCGATGGAAAGAGGACCACAATTCCTACAAAACTATATATCATGGTGTGGATCGGAAAAAGTGTGTGGCCACGGTGAAGAGCTGTTTAACAGATGGGACTCTGGTTTGCTCTGCTCTCTGCCTGCTGGCACATCCCCCAATGCACATCCCCCTTAAAAGGAGTGACAGGTCATGTCAAGCACACACTAGGACATGCTAAGGGCGCCACCTGCTGGAGGAGCACCGCTAGCAACAGGGCCAGAACTTTGTGTGTGTGTGTGTGTGTGTGTGTGTGTGTGTGTGTGCCTGAGCAAGCATGTGTGTGTGTGAGTGTGTGTGTGTGTATATGTGAGTGTGTGTGTGTGTGTGTGAGTGTGTGTGTGTGTGTGTGTGAGTGTGTGTGTGAGTGTGTGTGTGAGTGTGTGTGTGTGTGTGTGTGTGTGTGTGTGTGTGTGTGTGTGTGTGTGTGTCTGTGTGTGTGTGTGTGTGTCTGTGTGTGTGTGTGTGTGTGAGTGTGTGTGTGTGTGTGTCTGTGTGTGTGTGTCTGTGTGTGTGTGTGTGTGTGTGTTTGTGTGTGTGTGTGTGTGTGTGTGTGCCTGCATGTGCGTATGTTTGTGTGTGTGTGTATATGTGAGTGTGTGTGTGTGTGTGTGTGTGTGTGTGTGTGTGTGTGAGTGTGTGTGTATATGTGAGTGTGTGTGTGTGTGTGTGTGTGTGTGTGTGTGTGTCTGTGTGTGTGTGTGTGTGTGTGAGTGTGTGTGTGTGTGTGTGTGTGTGTGTGTGTGTGTGTGTCTGTGTGTGTGTGTGTGTGTGTGTGTGTGTGTGTGTGTGTGTGTGTGTGAGTGTGTGTGTGTGTGTGTGAGAGAGTGTGTGTGTGTGTGTGTGTGTGTGAAGGGGGGCACGGGTGCGAGGGCCCGTCCAACGCTGCTTGCAGCTTTAATTATTATTGTAATTATTTAGCATTTTTCAAACAAAGCTACAAAGTGCAGAATTAAAACAACTGAAATTAAATTCATGACAAAACAGGGATAAAAAGACAAAAAATGATTTCCCATAAAAACCTTTTGCTTTCCATATAAACAGCTCTGGCATCATGAACGTGTTCAACGACTGACTTGAACCTGTTAATAAAGCAACAGATAATAAAGACAACAGGTGTGTTAGATAACAACCTGCTGGTGTTTTGTGTCTTGTTCTCTCCATCAGATTCCTGTGAAGTCAAACTGGACACAAACACAGCAAACAGACACCTCGTCCTGTCTGAGGACAACAGGAAGGTGACAGCAGTGACAGAGGTGCAGCCATATCCTGATCACCCAGAGAGGTTTGACTGCTTGTGGCAGATCCTGTGTAGAGATGGTCTGACTGGTCGCTGTTACTGGGAGGTCGAGTGGGAAGGAGACGTTTATATCTCAGTGACTTACAGAGGAATCAGCAGGAGAGGAGACGGTGATGACAGCTGGTTTGGAGGAAACAAAAACTCCTGGAGTCTGATCTGCTCTGATGGAAGTTTCTATGTCAGACACAACAACATCAGAACAGTCATCCCTGCCCCCCCCTCCCCTCACAGAGTGGCAGTGTATCTGGACTGGCCTGCTGGCTCTCTGTCCTTCTACAGCGTCTCCTCTGACACACTGATCCACCTCCACACCTTCACCTCCACATTCAGCCAGCCTCTGTACCCGGCCTTTGGGGTTTGGTCACCTGGTTGCTCAGTGTCTCTGTGTCAGATGAAGTGAGAGTCTCCTCCTGTGTGCAGAAACTCTTCTGACATCACACAGTTAACCTGCCTGGCAACATCCAATCAGCTCACTTCATTTTAAGAACTTTAGCAGCGTCGATGTTCATGACGAGTTGCCGCCACAGAGAGATTCATAACACGCTGCTCGTTCTGTCACGATGGGAGTGTCAATAAAGTTATTCAACACTTTCCTCAAAGATCATTTTTGAAATCACAAATTGGCAAAAATCATCAGATCACTTTGATATTTCACATTTACTCCCTGAAGTTTATTTTTCTTTTCCCTGCATTTTATTTGTTGTTCATTGTATATTTATGGATATTTACTGAATTTTTTCAGATGAAAAATGTTTGTAAAATGTGAATTTCATGTTATTGATCTAAATTTAATTCAATAAAAGAAAAAAGTGACACATTCTGTTTTAAAATGAATTTCTATGAATAAAATAATGAAACATCTATCCATCTATCTGTCTATCTATCTATCTATCTATCTATCTATCTATCTATCTATCTATCTATCTATCATGTATTTTATTGTCTTCTGCTGTTATTTAATATTTATTTAATCAACTTCTGAGTATGGGACAATAAACAAGGAGCTTCTCTCTGTCTGTCTCTCGCTGAGGAGCCGAAACTGAAAGCAAACAGATTCAAGATTGATGACTGATGACTAGTGATTACACACACATCACACACATCACACACATCACACACACATCACACACATCACACACATCACACACACATCACACACATCACACACATTACACACATTACACACATCACACACACATCACACACATCACACACATCACACACACATCACACACATCACACACACATCACACACATCACACACATCACACACATCACACACACATCACACACATCACACACATCACACACATCACACACACATCACACACATCACACACATTACACACATCACACACATCACACACACATCACACACACATCACACACATCACACACACATCACACACACATCACACACATCACACACACATCACACACATCACACACATCACACACATCACACACATCACACACACATCACACACATCACACACATCACACACATCACACACATCACACACATCACACACATCACACACATCACACACACATCACACACACATCACACACATCACACACACATCACACACATCACACACACATCACACACATCACACACACATCACACACATCACACACACATCACACACATCACACACACATCACACACATCACACACACATCACACACACATCACACACATCACACACACATCACACACATCACACACACATCACACACATCACACACACATCACACACATCACACACATCACACACACATCACACACATCACACACACATCACACACATCACACACACATCACACACACATCACACACATCACACACACATCACACACATCACACACATCACACACACATCACACACACATCACACACATCACACACACATCACACACATCACACACACATCACACACATCACACACACACATCACACACATCACACACACATCACACACATCACACACACATCACACACATCACACACACATCACACACATCACACACACATCACACACACATCACACACATCACACACACATCACACACATCACACACACATCACACACATCACACACATCACACACATCACACACATCCCCTCTGCCACAACTGGACTGGACGACAGAGTGGCCAATTTTAATGTGAACTTTGTATTTTGCACTTATTTCATCGAGTGTCGATCTCAGTACCTCTTGTCCTGAATGAGCGACTGGATACACTGTAAAATGTTTTTTTGTCTTATTTCAAGTCAAAAATGTCTTATTTCTATTTCAACTACCTCATTACACTTAAAATAAGACATGATCACCTCAGAAGTAACTTTTTTTAGACAATTTTCACTTGTTTCAAGTGAAAATTTTATTGTTTCATTGGCAAAATTTGTTTCTTGTTTCAAACTAATTTTCATTTGTTTCAAGTAAATTTTCACTTTTTCCACTGGCAAATTTTGCCAATGAAACAAGCAAATTTCATTTGTTTCAAGTGAACTTTCACTTGAAACAAGAGACAATTGTCTAAAAACAAGTTACTTCTGAGGTGATCATGTCTTATTTTAAGTGTAATGAGATATTTTGACTAGAAATAAGACAAATAATCTTGGTAAGATTTTGCGTTTTTGCCTTGTATTTGACTTTCCCTTCGGGGATGAATCAAGTTTTATCTCTCTATCTACTGATCTGTCACGTCCCGCCCCGACTTCCTGCGTGCACAGGAAACGCATCACGGTCCAGGAAGTGCGGCGGTCAAAGTGCTGTTTCACCGGGACGCCGAGGCCTCGTGCCGAGTCACAGGAGAGAAACCAGACCCTGCTGACATGTGTGTGTGTGTTATTTTCTCTCTCTGTCACACACACACACACACACTGTAATACTACCTCCACACACACACACAGACACCCCTCCCCCTGCCTTCCACACTCACACACACTCACACACACACACCTCCTGATATTTGACATATACGGGCATGTGAGGCTCTTTCTAAAAACAGACGGCCGGCTGCAGTTGGTGTGTGTCTGTGTGTGTGTGTGTGTGAGTGTGTGTGTGTCAGTGTGTGTGTGTGAGTGTGAGTGTGTCAGTGTGAGTGTGTGTGTGTCAGTGTGAGTGTGTGAGCGCCTCAGGCAGAAGCAGCGCCGCGCCGCCGGGCCATGAGTGTGTCCCGCGGGGAGCGGACGTCCGACAGCGCCATGGAGAGCCTGGAGAAGCAGCTGATCTGCCCCATCTGCCTGGAGATGTTCAGCAAGCCGGTGGTGATCCTGCCCTGCCAGCACAACCTGTGCAGGAAGTGTGCCAACGACGTCTTCCAGGTGCACACACACACACACACACACACACACACACACACACACACACACACACACACACGACTCCACACGCTGCCTCGCACACAGGGATTAACCACACTGGATTAAAACACGACTCACTTACTTAGTATACACACACAACTGTCTTTAATGTGTGTCTGTATGTGTGTGTGTGTGTGTGTGTGTGTGTGTGTGTGTGTGTGTGTGTGAGTCACATTCTTAATAAAGCCTGTCAGTGTGTCAGTGTTCATCTGAATGTGTGTTTGTTCCCGGACAGGGATTAAGCCTACAGTCCCAGACTAAACTGGATTAACTCTGAATTCACTCTCTGGGTCATGGATCGACATCAGTCTGGATTTTAATCTGGATTTAAATAGTCTGATGTCCAGGTTTGAGATTAGTGTCAGTCCTGAGGTAAAGAAGTCTTAGATTTAAAGCTCCTGGGTGGGATTAACCTTTTCTAGCTCCAGTCCAGGTTCTGTGAGCTTCAGAGATTAAAACGTTAATCCACTGTTGTTTTGCATAATTAAATGTGTTAATAACTGCACATGCTGTGTTTGATGTTTGTGGAAGCAGCAGCAGTGAGGTCTTTGTAATAAATCTGAGTTTCAGTTCCTTCTGGATTAAATAAATCTGTAATTCCAGTCTCAGAGAAAGCAGAATTCACTTCAGATTTGACGCCGTTTGTCCTCGCTGCATTTTAACAGCTCTGTTAGTCTCACCTCGTCCTACATCCATCACATTAAAAAAAAAAAAAAACTGCCAGTGAGATGAGATAATGTGAGATAATCCCACTTTTTTCCAATCTTTGTTTCCTATAATCCCACTTGTTTCCAGAGTTTTCTTGAATCAAATGTCATTTTCTTGATCCTGGTGGCTGATCTGCCTCATCCTGCCTGTTTCAACACATTTAGATTTACTGCGTTGGAAACAAGTGGGATTATCTCAGATTATCTCATCCCCCTGGCAGATTATTTTAAACCTTGTTTTAATCCTGAAGATGAGACTGAGCGACTCGATGCAGCAACACAAAAAAAACCCAAAAACGACTGAAAGTGAGATGATCATCTTGGGTGATTTCAGATTTTCCTAATCCTGTAATCCTAATCCCGGGCCAGGCGTCCAACCCGTACCTGACGAGCCGGAGCGGCGGCACCGTGACGTCGGGCGGCCGCTTCCGCTGCCCGTCCTGCCGCCACGAGGTCGTCCTGGACCGCCACGGCGTCTACGGCCTGCAGAGGAACCTGCTGGTGGAGAACATCATCGACATGTACAAGCAGGGCAGCAGCAGGTGACACACACACACACACACACACACACACACACAGAAAAATTATTATTTAAAAAATTAAAAAGCTGTGAAGTTTGAGCGACCCCAGAGATTTTGTGTTTGTATTTTTCCTGAAATAAATAAAAACAGGCTGAGGTGGTTTTTCATTTGCACCGCGAGCCGAGTTCCATTTAAACCCTAATCCTAATTCTAATCCTAATACAGAAAAATAATACATCAAATAAAAACAATAAATAGATTAAACACTGCACTTATCCTGTACTGTAGTTTTCCTCCAGGTAAATAAACAGAATAAACACCAGAGCCAATGTTCCCTCCAGATCAATAAAACCAAATAAAGTAAACTAAACTCCAGTAAAGGTTTCCTGGGCTCATATTTGGTCATATGAACAGTGGCGCCCCTCGTGTGTGAACATTTCATAAAAAATGACAGATTAGTAACTTAATTGGTTTTTGCGCCACGTCATAAAAACCAGATTAACGACATGAAGGGAAAATGAATAACTAAAGTAAAATAATCACACACATGGATCTGGTTTCTTCTACAGTCTGGATCCTCTTAATGACCAGGCAGATGTTTCATATTTACACCCAATCATTTTCATCATTTAATCATTTAATAATCTAATAATCTGATAATCTAATCCTGATGTCCAGATTATAAAACTTTTTGTCTGACAGCCTGCAGCCAGAAGAGACAAAATAAAACAACAAGCATTTTATATTTGAGGAGGTCTGTCCTCACACACACACACACACACACACACACACACACACACACACACACACACACATACACACACACACACACACACACAATGACAGGAAGAGTCCAGTCACTGATCAATATCTGGATCAAATGGACTGATCAGTTTAGAGCCTTTAGCCCCACTGACTGACACTCAGTGCTGCCCCCCGCTGGAAAGAGCACTGAACTGCAGGCTGCCCTTTTACCTGTGTGTGTGTGTGTGTGTGTGTGTGTGTGTGTGTGTGTGTGTGGCCCCTGGCAGCAGCAAGCTGGCCCCGGAGCCGCTGTGCGAGCAGCCGACGTGCGAGGAGCACGAGGACGAGCGGATCAACATCTACTGCGTGAGCTGCGGCGTGCCCACCTGCTCGCTCTGCAAGGTGTTCGGCGCCCACAAGGACTGCGAGGTCGCACCGCTCAACAACGTCTTCCAGAAACAGAAGGTAGGAACCAACCGGCCTCTGCTGCTAAAACTGCAACCAGCTGGGAAAACACATTTTACTAAAACTAAAACTACAACCAGCTGGGAAAACACATTTTACTAAAACTAAAACTACAACCAGCTGTGAAAACACATTTTACGAAAACTACAACCAGCTGGGAAAACACATTTTACTAAAACTACAACTACAACCAGCTGAGAAAACACATTTTACTAAAACTACAACTACAACCAGCTGTGAAAACACATTTTACTGAAACTACAACCAGCTGGGAAAACACATTTTACTAAAACTACAACCAGCTGGGAAAACACATTTTACTAAAACTAAAACTACAACCAGCTGTGAAAACACATTTTACTGAAACTACAACCAGCTGGGAAAACACATTTTACTAAAACTACAACCAGCTGGGAAAACACATTTTACTAAAACTAAAACTACAACCAGCTGGGAAAACACATTTTACTGAAACTACAACTACAACCAGCTGAGAAAACACATTTTACTAAAACTACAACTACAACCAGCTGTGAAAACACATTTTACTGAAACTACAACCAGCTGGGAAAACACATTTTACTAAAACTACAACCAGCTGGGAAAACACATTTTACTAAAACTAAAACTACAACCAGCTGGGAAAACACATTTTACTGAAACTACAAATACAACCAGCTGTGAAAACACATTTTACTAAAACTAAAACTACAACCAGCTGTGAAAACACATTTTACTGAAACTACAAATACAACCAGCTGTGAAAACACATTTTACTGAAACTACAAATACAACCAGCTGTGAAAACACATTTTACTGAAACTACAAATACAACCAGCTGTGAAAACACATTTTACTAAAACTACAACCAGCTGGGAAAACACATTTTACTAAAACTACAACCAGCTGGGAAAACACATTTTACTGAAACTACAACCAGCTGGGAAAACACATTTTACTAAAACTAAAACTACAACCAGCTGGGAAAACACATTTTACTAAAACTAAAACTACAACCAGCTGTGAAAACACATTTTACTGAAACTACAACCAGCTGTGAAAACACATTTTACTGAAACTACAACCAGCTGTGAAAACACATTTTACTAAAACTGCAACCAGCTGTGAAAACACATTTTAATAAAACTAAAACTACAACCAGCTGTGAAAACACATTTTACTAAAACTACAACCAGCTGTGAAAACACATTTTACTAAAACTAAAACTACAACCAGCTGTGAAAACACATTTTACTAAAACTAAAACCAGCTGGGAAAACACATTTTACTAAAACTACAACCAGCTGGGAAAACACATTTTACTAAAACTACAACCAGCTGTGAAAACACATTTTACGAAAACTACAACCAGCTGGGAAAACACATTTTACTAAAACTACAACCAGCGGTGAAAACACTTTATACTAAAACTACAACCAGCTGTGAAAACACATTTTACTAAAACTAAAACTACAACCAGCTGTGAAAACACATTTTACTAAAACTACAACCAGCTGTGAAAACACATTTTACTAAAACTAAAACTCGACTGAAGTGGAAACTGAAATTAAAAACAAAATAAAAATAAAAACTGTGGGCTCGCTGCAGGTTCTCACAGAAACACGAAACACCGGCGTTAACACGACATGACAAGAAACACCCCTGTCACTGCTTGGTTTAATGTGTGTGTGTGTGTGTGTGTGTGTGTGTGTGTGTGCAGGGCGAGCTGACTGACTGCATCTCCATGCTGGTTGGGAATAACGAGCGGGTTCAGGCGATCATCACACAGCTGGAGGAGACCTGCAGAGCCATCGACGTGAGTTAAAGGGACAGTCCACCACGTTTCCAGCGCTCCTGTGTGATGAGACCGCTGTGTGTGTACCTGAAGCCAGTGGTGTTCAATGTGGGGTCCAGGGACCCTCAGGGGGTCCTCAGCAAAATGAAAACTGGTTCAATTTCATTTAAAAAAAAAAAAAAAAAACTGTTCTTTAAAACATCATTTTAATTTTTATGAAAATAGTTTCCTTGTGACTTTTCAAAATAATTTGTTGCTAATTGTCAGGTTATTTCTTGTTACTTTACTCGCTGCCTTTTTCCAATGTCTTTGCAAGATATCAAGTGCATTTTCTGGAAAAAAAAATTGATAGGCAAATTACCAAAATAATAATAATAATAATAATAATAATAATAATAATAATAATAGTGATAACTGAACATTAGAAAAAAAACTGTGATTGGCTGGCAGGAGAACGGGCGCAGGCAGAAGTCGAAGGTGTGCGAGACGTTCGACCACCTGTACGCCGTCCTGGAGGAGAAGAAGGGCGAGATGACGCTGCGGATCAACGCCGAGCAGGACGAGAAGCTGCACTACATCCGCAGCCTGAGGAGGAAGTACAGCGACCACCTGGAGAGCATGGCCAAGGTGCTGGAGAGCGGCATCCAGACCATGGACGAGTCCGAGATGGCCGTCCTCCTGCAGGTGAGGAGGGGTTGGGGCTTAACGCTGCAGCGCTCAGGTGTAGCGCTGAGTCGCCTGCTTCCCTGTCAAATAACAAATAAAATCCCACTTTTAGTGCAGAAACCAACACCAACAAAGAAGATTATCACAATATAAACAACAACGAGTCCCAGTTCCCATTTTTCTAGGAAATTAATCCTCTAATTTCTTGTTATTTTCCTGTTTGAATTGGAAAGTAGATCCGGCAGGTTAGTGTCTGAGGGAAACGTCCACACAGTAACCTTACGCCAGGAAAAAAAAAACACCTCATACTTTCAGAAATAATTGTGAAAGTAATACAGTTTTTTTTCAATTGCTTACACACATTTTCAAAGCTCTGTGTCTTTTTCTCAAAACTTTACACACAAATCCAACTACTGCTAACACAAAATGCAAAAAGCGCCCTATCTACTGCAAAATGAAACACAGTATTCAAAATATTGTAAACACATCTCAAAAGCAAGCATTTGTCTCACATCACAAAAAGTGTCACATACTTGTGTCACATACTTGTGTATATCATTTACACACTGTTACTCTAAATCTAAAGCTCTTTTGTTTCTATGGATTTTCTTGATATATTGCCATATAAGAGTGAAAATACAGTAGCATGCAAAAAGAAATCAACACAAGCTATAATGGAAACAAAAATATTTAATTTTCTGAATAAATCAGTTGCTGTTGTGGATGCAGCATTGTACAGCATATAAGGAGGAGTGTGTGTGTGTGTGTGTGTGTGTGTAACTGCCAGTTTGGGGTGAAGACAGACGGTACCCCACATCTTGACCAATCACGTGCGGCTTTTGCAGAAAAAATAACCAATCGGCTCCTGGAAAAAAAAAAAAAAAAAAAAAAAAAACGGCTCCCAATCAGGAGAGCCGGTTTGTTCGTGAACGACCCGTCACTCTTCCAAAGCGTCCTCCACGAACCTGCGTCTTCCTCTGACTCCCCTGGCTCTCTCTGCATGTTATCCATTGTTCAAGGCAGATAGTTTGACCTTTAACCTCTTTATAGACCTATGTCAAGGAGTGATTGGTTGGTGTTCAGTAAAGCAATTATTGTTTCCACATGTGAGGACAGAGTCTGAGGCACTGATGAATAAGTGTGGCATTTTGATTGGTTGTGTTTGAAATGGGAAATCAAGTTACTTCCTGATAGATTTTTGTGTGTTAGCTAGAGAATTGTGTGCACTGATTTGCAAAAAGTGAATAGCTAAATTGAAAACTGTGTCAAGGCTGAGAATTAGTTTATGGTTTTGTTGATTTAAGGTGAAGTTGTGAGGTTTGAGTGAAAGAGTTTAGAAATAGTGTGATATATAAAGGTTTTGTGTGTAAGCAACTGAAAAAAACTGTATTCTCTCCAAATCGAGCAGACCAGTAAATTTGTCCTGTGGTCAAAGTTGTAGAGTGTAAGCAACTTCTCAAATATCTATTAGAGCAGGATTTCTTGGTAATGTCTACTTCACCAACAAAAATCTCACATTTGTAATTTCCTGTAACAGCAGTGTTTCTTTCAGTCCCCTTCAGAAGCTGCAGCGCCCCCTGTGGTAGTGCATCAAAAATCACAGCATAACTCTTCGGAGTAACTGGCAACTGAAATTTCAACAAAAATTCTTCATAAGAAAGTAAAAGACCTTGGTCATTAAGAAGTTGATTAACTAATAAAATTCCATGCTCCATCCAATCCTTATAAAGCAGTGATTTATTTATTTATTTTTTTTTGTAAAGGATGTCTTCATTATTCCATATGTAGTAGCTGGTTGGTGAGAAGTTGTGCTTATAAATCAGTTTCCATGCCAGCAGAGCTTGTTTGTGAAAGTTTGAGAGTTGACAGGAAGCTTTTCAACTTTATAGTTACACTTCAATAAAAACTGTATTCTGCCTAATGAATTAAATATATGTGTGGAAAACGAGTTCCAGAAGTTGTTCTTTGATCTGCTTAAATTAATGAACCAATTAATCTTAAAAGAGCTGTTCAGTGTTTCAAAAGTTAAAACGTCCAAGCCTCCATCCCTCTTGGCGTTACACAGAATATGTTTTTTTAGGTAATGACTCCTGTTCTTCCAGATAAAGTTGAATAATATCTGATCCAGTTTCTTGGAGACTGCAGCAGGCATTCCTAGTGCTAAAGACAAATATACAGCTCTTCATATTCCTTTGGCTTTAGATAGCAGCGTCGGGCCCTTTAAGGACAGATCCCTCATTAACCACATATTGAATTTTCTTTCTATTTGTTGAGTTATTGGCTCAATGTTTGCCACCGAGCGCCTGTCTTCATTTTTGTCAAGTACTACACCGAGGTATGTCACAGTTTGTTTTATGGGAATCTCACTCAGTTCTACCAGATCACAGTGCTTCAGGGGAAACAGAACAGATTTGCTAAGGTTCATTGTCAAACAAGAGACCTCAGAAAATTCCTTGATGCAGTGCACAGCTGTGTCAAGTTCATTTTGATTGGACGGAAAAATTGTTGTGTCATCTGCTAATTGAGCTAATTTGAATTCCCTACCTAACGCCCTTATACCCTGAAAGTTGCTTCTTTAATATGTGTTGCCATGACCTGTGTGACCAGCAAAAACAAAAATGGACTTAGTGGGCATCCTTGTCTAATTCCACGACTGATATTAAATCTGGGCGTTGTACCATTTGTTACCTTAATGGAGCTGTTACTTCCTTTAAGAAGTGTTTTTACTGCCCTCAGAAATCTAAATCCAAAGCCAAAACTTTCGATGACTTTAAACATAAACTGGTGACTGACTGTATCAAATGCCTTATAAAAGTCGACAAATAGAGTTCTGTTTGTCCGTCCCATTTAAATCATAAATCTGCCTTGTATGTTGTATGTTGTCACCAAAGCTTCCATCTTTACATTACGAGCACTTTGATCTGTCTTGTTGGTGTATCCTATATAATAAACGGGTCTCTGCGTTGGACCGTTTTTATTAATAACTTTTTCACGAATTAGTCTCGCGCACACAAAGGGGAAACAAACAGACGAGCTTTCATGTCAGTGTTTAAAGCTGAAGAAATGCCTCCCAACATGAATTTCTCACTGTTCATCATTTTTCCTTTGCAACTGCTTCTCCGCAATGCATGATGGGACTTTGCCCAATGCATGATGGCACTTTGCCCCTTTGCTTTCGTTGTGCCTTTTGTTCTTGTGCAGGTCAAACTGTCCTGCTCATCCTGGAAGGTCATCCAGCTGCAGACGAGAAGGCTGGATGCTGCGTGTCACTTCCATCTGGATTACCTGTTCAGGTACCCTGATGTTTCTGCTGTTGTCTGCTGTCCCAGTTTGTCCCAGTTTGTCCCAGTTTGTCCCAGTTTGTCCTTATCTCCCTGTCTCTGTCTCTTTGTCTCTCTCTCTCTCCCCTCCCCACCCAACCGGTAGAGATAGATGACCGCCCGCCCTGAGTCTGGTTCTACCTGAGGGTTCTTCCTGAATCTGGTTCTACCTGAGGGTTCCTCCCCGTTAAAGGGGAGTTTTACCTTGCCACTGTCGCCAAGAGCATGCTCAGGAGGGAATCTGTTGGGTTTCTTGTTTCTTTTTTCTACTATAATTTGTAGAGCATGGTCTTTACCTGCTCTACCTGTAAAGCGTCATGAGATAACTTCTGTTGTGATTTGACGCTATATAAATAAAGTTTGATTGATATATTGCCTGGTTAGTGAGCGGTTAGTGACCATCGGATGTCCACTACATTTCGCAGTGGATTGTGGGATACATCCAGTGGACTATATAGTGAACATTAATAATCACTAAACATTCGGACGCCCCTACAAAATGGCCTAATCACTACATAGTGCACTATATAGGGAGTGATTTCAGACACAGCCCTTGTTAAGCTACACGAGGGCTTTATCCATCAATGCTACACCAACAAACTTAATTTATCAAATGACAGCCGGCTTCCAGATCCCTACACTCTGTGAGCGGGAAGACGACGTCAGCAAACGGCCCAATATTCAGAGGACAGATATATATGTGGAGAAACCGAGCGTGTACACCAGAGAGAAGCTACGATGTGTATGATTCTGTTTTCTGTGGTCACATACAGACCGACAGATACCAGAATACAGACTCTGAGTTTGGTGTGTTGAAGTGAGAAATCCTCCTCAGCCAAAGACAAGGACACACGAGCGCCATGCACGAGGCTCAGCTGATCAGAAACAAAGCAGAAACTCCATCCTGACTGAACTGCACCTGTATGGCAGGTGAGGATTACTCTGCAGAGTTCAGAGTTCAGTTGTTATATGTGTGTGTGTGTGTGTGTGTGTGTGTGTGTGTGAGAGAGAGAGAGAGAGAGAGAGAGAGAGAGAGAGTGAGAGAGTGAGAAAAGGGGTGTGTGTGTATGTGTGTGCGTGCCAACAGTCCATCCGTCCGTCCAGTGCCAGTCCACCCATTCTGCAATGTTAATGTAGGGTTTCCATGTTAAAAATGGTTCTTTTTCTCCAAACACATTGATGATAGCAGTGCATAACTGTCTAAAACCTGAAAAGGAAACAATCCCACAGATGTTCCTCCTGAATCAGCACAGAAAACCAGAGAAAAGTCTGCAGGTTATGTTTGGGCTTGTATCTAATTCCTAAGTGGTGTGAACAGGCAGACTGTCCTCACTCAGAGCAGATCTGTGCTGAATGTGGCGTAGGAGCTCAGACAGGACTCTGTGAAGCAAAGACATCAGGGGGAGCATTCATGTGGTTATTTTATCAGCTGGCCCCTGGCCCCTGGCTGTTTTCCTAAAGTGGGCCCCAGGTTCAGGTGTGTGAGCATCCCTGCCTTAAAGAAGAGTTGATTATAAAATGTTCACAAGAAATAAGTGAAATATGTTATAATGTGGAAATGTTGCATGTCATTAGGCAGCAGAGAGGGCACAGACAGACAGACAGGCAGACAGACAGACAGACAGACAGACAGACAGGGAGAGGCAGACAGACAGACAGAGAGAGGCAGACAGACAGACAGACAGGGAGAGGAAGAAAGGTAGACAGACAGACAGACAGACAGAGAGACAGACAGACAGAGAGAGGCAGACAGACAGACAGACAGGGAGAGGCAGACAGACAGAGAGAGGCAGACAGACAGACAGACAGGCAGGAAAACAGGAAGACAGACAGAGAGAGTCAGACAAACAGACAAACAGACAGACAAACAGGGAGAGGCAGACAGACAGACAGATAGACAGACAGACAGGATCAAGTTGACATAAAGAGATTTTTCAGCTCTTTATCTGCTGATGATAATAGAGGGAATGTGTTTGGGGCTTCACTTAGTCCTGTTTATTATCTTATGTATTTTAACGGATGGCCGCATCACTGTCGTGACAATAATGACGGTCAAGCTCACCCTCGAGTGTAATAATGCGATTATACAACAATTACCAACAACAAGAAAAAAGGTATAATCAAAACGTATCCATACTGTGGGCATTTCACTCTGAAAATATCAAAGTTTGTTGCTCGTATTCTCTCCGTTTCAGTGGAAATCCATGAGATCTGACGGTAACTCGTCCTTGTCAGCAGCCAACTTGGGCTTATCATGTTTTATAGACATCGTGATTTCCCAAAACTGAATAAATTCCACACACAGCAACACAAAGGCTAATTAATAACTGATAACACTGACATATTAATAACAAGAACAAAGTTACAGCCGCACATCTCCGTGGAAAATCTTACAGGTACTGTCCGCGGTGCTGAATCTGCCTCAGCAGGTACTGTCCGTGGTGCTGAATCTGCTGAGGCAGGTACTGTCCGTGGTGCTGAATCTGCCTCAGCAGGAACTGTCCGTGTTGCTGAATCTTCCTCAGCAGGTACTGTCCATGGTGCTGAATCTGCTGAGGCAGATACTGTCCATGGTGCTGAATCTGCTGAGGCAGGTACTGTCCGTGGTGCTGAATCCTCTGAGGCATTTCATTCTCTTTATTATAGAAATTAAAGCTCCATTAAATTCACGGAGGATCTTGTTTAGCTCTTCTTTCCTTACAGGTGAGAAATCAGCTGTCTGCCCGGTGTTTGTCAGGTAGTCTTGTAGACATTTGACGGCCCAAGACGTTGACCGGGCCGTACCGGCTTCATTTCCTGACCTCTCCAGCTGATCCAGCTCTTCACTCGTCACTCTCGCGTATCTCTCCTTTTTCTCTTCTGTCTTGTCTTCCTCGTTCAGCCATTTATCCAAACTTAGCTCGCCAAAGAAATCAAAACTGACAACAAATCGGTCCATTATGCAGGCGAACAAAGCTGACAGCGGCTTTTGATGCTGGTTTCAGTGAAACATTTCGTGTTGCCATGGAAACCACACAGACTCAGGCAATAATATTGCCGGGCAGAGTAATATTTTCATTGATGAGTTTTTTTGTTTTTTTTTTTCAGTTGCTCATTTGAGCACATTCTAAACGTCTGATTGACCAATCAGATTGCTCGGTCGGATCTACGTGTTGCATAAGTTTGTTAATAGCTACAACTTGAAACCTGGTAATTGTATGAGTCATTTTGTGTTTGGGCTAATTATGTCATAATCATTTCAGTATTTGATGAGATTTTTAGGTTCTGTGTGTTGGATTTAAAGTAGCCTATTTGTATTTGCATGCATAAAGAGACATGTAGAGACATGCAGAGACAGTGTTTCCCACACACAGCCCAGTGTGTGGCACAACTCCACACATTCAGCACCAAGCACCACAAAGTGATTCCACTTTTTTTTTTTCCCCCAACGCGATTTTTAAATATAAATATCGTTCCGTTCATTCATCTCTGCATAGCGCTCTTTCTCCCTGTCATTCTCGTTCACACACACACACACACACACACACACACACACACACAGACATGCGCGGGTACACTTATAAACGACCGACACTCGCCTGACGTTTTCAACCAACCCGACCGCAACTCGGACCGAAAGTATGAATTAACATGAGGAACCTGCATTATTGCATCAGCCTGTTTTATCCCGCTTCAGCATTCATGCAAAACTTAATAATAATGGCTTAACCTTCCAAGCAGAAAATCTGAATATTTTAAGAAACCTCAACATGAAACTTAAAGCTAGGTGTTCCTCCAGCATGAAGTCCAGGTGTTTGTCTGAGCAAACTAATTGTGCTGGCCTGCCCTGTGATGTGTGGAGCTGGGCGAGGAATGACACCAGGCAGGTTCTGCTAAACATGTTGTCAGTTCTTCTCTTAAAGAACTTCCTTTAAAGAATTAAGACTGAGCTGACATTTGACGGCCCAAGACGTTGACCGGGCCGTACCGGCTTCATTTCCTGACCTCTCCAGCTGATCCAGCTCTTCACTCGTCACTTTTGCGTATCTCTCCTTTTTCTCTTCTGTCTTGTCTTCCTCGTTCAGCCATTTATCCAAACTTACGTCGCCAAGGAAATCAAAACTGACAACAAATCGGTCCATTATGCAGGCGAACAAAGCTGACAGCAGCTTTTGATAGAGGTTTCAGTGAAACGTTTCTTGTTGCCATGGAAACCACACAGACTCGGGCAATAACATTGCTGGGCAGAGTAATATTTTCAGTGAAGAGTTTTTTTTTTTTTTTCATTTGAGCACAGCTAGCCGTGCTCAATTGCTCATTTGAGCACATTCTAAACATCTGATTGACCAATCAGATTGCTCGGTCGGATCTATGTGTTGTATAAGTAATAGTACTACTTCTGCTACTGCTACTACTACTGCTAGTACTACTACTACTACTGCTACTGCTACGACTACTGGTACTACTACTACTGCTACTACTACTGCTAGTACTACTACTACTACTACTACTACTACTACTACTACTACTACTACTGGCAGTACAACTGGTACTACTACTACTACTACTACTACTGCTACTACTTCTTCTACTACTGCTACTGCTACTACTACTCCTACTACTAATACTACTATCACTACTAATACTACTAATAGTACGACTACTACTACTACTGGTACTACTACCGCTACTACTAATACTACTACTGCTGCTACTGCTGCTACTACTAATACTATTGCCACTACAACTACTACTACTATTACTACCGACACTACTAGTACTACCACTACTACTACTACTAGTACTACTGCTAGTACTACTACTGCTACTTCTACTGGTACTACTACCGCTACAACTAATACGACTACTACTGTTTCTGCTGCTACTCCTGGTACTACTACTACTACTACTACTACTACTGGTAATACTACTGCTACTACTAATACTACTTCTGCTGTTAGTGCTGCAACTACTGCTACCACTAATACTATTGCCACTACAGTTACTACTACTAGTACTACCGCTACTACTAGTACTACCATTGCTACTACTACTACTACTTCTACTACTACTCCTACTACTAATACTACTACGACTACTAAAAATACTAGTACTTCTACTGCCACTACTACTACCAGTACTACCACTACTACTACTGGTATTACTTCTACTACTGCTACTACTACTAATACTGGTACTACTACCGCTACTACTAATACTATTACTGCTACTGCTTCTGCTACTATTGCTGGTAGTACAACTACTACTGCTGCTACAACTACTGGTACTACTACTACTACTACTACTACTACTGCTGCTGCTGCTGCTACTACTTCTTGTACTACTGCTACTTGTACTGCTTCGACTAATGCTACTAATATTACTACCATTATAAAATAATGTGCCTTACAAATTAATTAATTAAAAGTATGTGCATTATGTATAAAGTTGTACCTGTCGCCCTCTTGTGGACAAACTGAGTAAAAACAACGGCTTGACTGAGGAAAAGAGGCGAACGGAGTCAGCAGTGGCGGTTTTGTCCATGTTGCCGCCCTGGGCGAAATTACTGCCTTGCGCTCATGCGCCCCCAAGTACATTGCGCCCTGTTGCACACCTTGCCCATAGCTAAAACCGTCCCTGGGAGTCAGAGATCGTCTGTAAGTGGCAGTGAGTCACTCATCAGTGAAACAGTGATCACTGAAATGCCCCACACCAGTGGCTCTGCAGCTTTTTCCAATAATGTTCCCCTCTGAAATATTTTCCCAGCCCAGTTCCTCCTGACCAGGTGAGCCTCCTGTGGTCAGACACACACGCACACAGGCGAAAAATAAAGGAACTGGTTTGTGCTGATTCTGTTGTTCAGACAGTTGTCATTTTTTCAACTAGATGGTGAATCCTAAAACAAATGATAGGACTTGATACAGCTGAGTTTAAATGTCTTCACTGGGATAGAACACTACAGTGCTGCTGTGATGTATCTGATGCAGCGTCCAATCAATAACTGATGTCCAATAAGGATATCATTTAAAATTCAAATGTTTTGATATGTGGTTTGACTGCTGTATGTTTGAAATCTCCTCAACACAAAGTTGATGTCATTCAGGAGTGAGGATGGAGAGAAAGAAGAGAGTCAGAGAGAGGAAGAATGAGGGCAGACAGGAAGGCCACAGGTTGCTCTGATATCAGGTGGAAGTGCAGGAACAGCCACTTGATGCTCCTGAAATGTGTCTGCACAGCCTCAGAAAGCAGCTCGTTGTTCTCCTGCACACAGAGGACAGGATGGATCACAGTTTGCTTTCAGTGCTCAACATGAAAATCCTCCTGTTGGCCCTTCGCACAATTAACATGTCGTTCCTCCCTTCCTCCACCAGGTGGAGTCTTATCCCTCTGAGCACATGAAGCCCTAATAACTACAGGCTGAACATCTGAATGTCTGGATCTTTACCACAACACTCTTATTGTTCATTGCACTTTTATGTCTTCTCATGCAGATTTTTCTCTCCCTGCTGGTTTCCCCAACACACAGAGAACACTGAGAACACACATATTTTTGACTTCCTGTTGTCGCTCCTCCCGCTGAGGAGCCCAAAGTGAAAGCAAACATTTGTCCTGTGACTCCGCCATCAGCGTCTCCGGTAAGACTGCAGATTCTCCATTTAGCTGGAAACTATCAGACTGCAGCCTGAGAAAGCAGCGGTGAGTCTGTGTGTGTGTGTGTGTGTGTGTGTGTGTGTGTGTGTGTGTGTGACTTGATTCGGGCCGTTTATTGAATAGTTCCGCCTAAAAGCTGCTCTCTGACTCTTTGAACCGTTTAAAGTCTCGACCCCGTTCACACCTGGAAGCGATCAGCTGATTCCGAAACAGGGCGCGTGTTTATTTCTGGATTTTAGGATCAAATGTTTGATGTCGCTCTCATGTTTCCGGTGTTGTGTAGAGATTCGTGTTTCCCCATTAGGTGTTTTCGCCCCCCCTTCCCGAAACGGCCCGAAGGGCGAACGAAGCGCGCGCTCGCAAAAAGCTCGCCCCCGAGATGCTGTGCTCGTCGGTGCTCGTACCACAGAGTTACTACGGAGAGCGCTAAGGCTCATAACTGAGTTTTTTTTTTTTTTTTTTTTAGCGACCTTGCGCAAAGGGTCAAACGGAGTATTTTTTTTTAGCCACTTTTATCTGGAGATGTTGTATTTTGGAAGTGAAATGCAAATGTTGAGACTGTCTAGTTATATTTTTAAACTGGGGTAACAGGACGTATGTTAGTGTTCTTTATTACAGTTTTTCTCCACTGGTTTGGCTCATTTCTTCAAACAGAAATTACATTCTCAAAACTTCAAGATCATTTGGCAAAACAGTCTTACAGTTCAGCACAACACCATAGATCACTTGCAAAAGCTCATATCTCTCCCAAAACAGTTCACTCATGTGTCAAAATGAAGTTTCCTTCTCATATCAGTAGCCAGTGCCCCCAAAATGCATCGTCCCTTTGGCATTGTGTAAGCACTGCAAGTCAAAATGTTTAGATGTTTTGTCACTATGGCAGAGGACCATTGAAATATCCCTCATGTCCACCTCTCAGTCTTAGCCCAGTCCTTCACTGACAATGGTTACTGTACTATTTTTTTTGTCTAGCTAACAGAATACAATTGTGTATAAAACTGAAAAAAAAAAAAAAAAAAAAAAAAAAAATAGGATTTTACGGTAAGAGTAGCCTCCAAGGTTTGACATCACACATTGCACTCATACTGCCAAGGAAACTGTAACCATTGCAGTTTTTTTTTTTTTTTCAATCGCTTTACCTCCTCTGTCAACTCAGAAACCCTGGTATCAAAACAGCTAATCCACAGGCCTAATGAGAGGCGCTCTTCCCAAAATAACACATTTTGTTTGCAAAAGGCTCTTACCATGACAAAACATTTCAAACATGCAGCAAAAGCACATTTTGTCTCCGCCCAATACAACTAATCCACTCACTCACTTCATACTCAACACCAAAATGCAACACACCCTTTTCAGTCTGAGCAGGTTCCACTTTACTTTTTCCTGTGTGGATTGCAGTCATATATATTTTTTTGACAATTTACATAGTTACATTTTGTAAAGCAAGTAGCAAAAGCCAATATTTCCCTCAAACAACTCAACTTCTGCCCAAATGAGTAGATTCCTTCAGTCAGCTCTACTGTACTGTAACACAGCTGACAGCAGAATACAAAATACAGCTGTCAGTTTGAACAAGGTTCTCCTGTGAGCTGCACATTCAAATGTGAACTTACAGTAAAGAACTGCATCCAAACTCAGAAAAACTTTGAGGTGAAATTTTAATGTATTGATGGCAAAAACTGAAATACTGTAATTCACATACAGTATTACACAGAAAAACTCAAAGGAGTTGAAAAAAAATACAGAATGCAATTTATAGGCCCCTTTTCTGTAGGTGCATCCTGATTGATTGGTGAATGGTGATTTGTGGAAAGGGCAGTGATGCAGGTGCACTAGTGATTTCACAGTGATGCTGCTCATTTCTATCAGCTGTGAGCAGATGTTTTGCTTTTGACTACCACAGTGAAGTCAATGGAGTCAGGGCCATGGAAATGACACATGTGAGAAGTGTTGTGCAAAAGAGCCTGAAAAATGTATGAATCCAATGAAAAGGTATGAACACATTTGCAAAAGAAAACTTCTGCTGTGGTTTGGAGGTGAAGATGATGACAAAGTGCATCCCAGTTTCATTGTACTGGAAAAAAATGATTGAAAAAAACTGTAAATAATTTATCAAATGTTCCAAGAGACTCATATATGGTATTATTCATGGTATTATGTTCTTGACTAATTTTGACAGTTGAACAGACTGTTGTGCATGTGATGACTTATACAATGAAATGATGCTGACATGTTTTGGAGAGAACAACCATCAGACTGAGAACCCAACAGTCAGTTTAGATCAACAAGATCCATTCACTTGGAAATTGTGCTAACTGTAGGCCAACTGTAGGCTAACTGTGCTAACTGTAGGCTAACTGTGCTAACTGTAGGCTAACTGTAGGCTAACTGTAGGCTAACTGTAGGCTAACTGTACTAACTGTAGGCTAACTGTGCTAACTGTAGGCTAACTGTGCTAACTGTAGGCTAACTGTGCTAACTGTAGGCTAACTGTGCTAACTGTAGGCTAACTGTAGGCTAACTGTGCTAACTGTAGGCTAACTGTGCTAACTGTAGGCCAACTGTACTAACTGTAGGCTAACTGTACTAACTGTAGGCTAACTGTGCTAACTGTAGGCTAACTGTAGGCTAACTGTGCTAACTGTAGGCTAACTGTAGGCTAACTGTAGGCTAACTGTGCTAACTGTAGGCTAACTGTACTAACTGTAGGCTAACTGTACTAACTGTAGGCTGACTGTGCTAACTGTAGGCTAACTGTGCTAACTGTAGGCTAACTGTAGGCTAACTGTACTAACTGTAGGCTAACTGTGCTAACTGTAGGCTAACTGTAGGCTAACTGTAGGCTAACTGTACTAACTGTAGGCTAACTGTGCTAACTGTGCTAACTGTAGGCTAACTGTGCTAACTGTAGGCTAACTGTACTAACTGTAGGCTAACTGTAGGCTAACTGTGCTAACTGTAGACTAACTGTACTCAATCATTTGCAAAGATGTACTGACACATTGAGACATGTACTAAGACATTTGCAGTTTCATTAAATGAATGAGAAGTTCCAGTAGGTTGTGAACAATTGCCAAGAGGTTTGGAGTTTTGTCCGTGTTATTTTGAGAATGTCATTTCACTTTCAAGAAATGAGCCAAACCAATGGAGAAAAACTGTAACATGGTGGTGTTAATACATCTGTTATTTCTATCAATGAATAATTTGATATTTATGAGAGTTTTCATTTTGAATATTGTAGACTTTTGAAAGAAATGTGTGCTCATTCATTTATATGTTAAATTTGCTTTTTGAAAAAGCACAATACCTGGACGCACTGATAGCATTTCTCTTTTTCCTCCTTAAACTCAGTAACTAGTTTCTTTTAGAAAAGCAGTCGTGTGGTTTTGCCACAAGAGAGTCTGTTGTCCACTTTAGTTCAACTGTTTACAGTAAACTATATCTGTCATATGTTTTTCTGTCTTATTCCCAACAACTTGCAGCAGAATTTGCTGAGAAAGGCTCAAAGAGCAAAATCCTCCCAAATGTTGAGGTTTGTCTTTGTGTTAAATCCTCCTCCATTCCAGCGGGGACAGTGCATCCTGACAGCTTGGAGTATGACTGTCACATCCTGTTCCCCCTGTGTTCAGTATGAAACCAGGCTCACACACCTTTCACACTCACACTGCTCACCTGTTTGCCCACCACAGGAATGGAAAGGAGGCTCACACACACATTACATGGAAGACTTGAATCACACACAGACACACACCACCGTCCACAGGCATCAGGATATCTGTAGTGCCAAAACATTTTAGCCATTGTGTTATAATGTCAACATCAATGTTAATTCCTTACTTTGACACTAAATGAGGAAGTGACGGCGGCGCACAGCAAACAGGGGCCGCACGCCATTTGTCTTTCCTGCCGCTCCTCTCCCTTAGAAATCAACAGTTTAAAGGTAAAATAATGATGAGAATTATAATGAGAAATAGAAGAACAAGGGTGATTACAATAAAATAAAAATCTAACACACTATTTTATTATTGCATCAATGGATCTTGCACAGACATTTTCCAAATCCATAGTTTCATATCTGCTGACTTCCATGTGACTCATGGAAAGCTTGTTGTCCTGAATGAGCCGCTGTGTTTGTGTCAAGGTGTCGGCTCGGCTATGGAGCCATTTGGGAGAAGAATGAAGGGGCTCCCTGCCTCTGAAAGCTCTCTGTCTGGGGAACATGACAGCCAGACCAAAGCTAAGAGGTGAGATGAGGATCTCTGACTGTCCATGACTGTTCTCCATCTCAGAGCTCAGCAGGCAAATCAGCACAGCAGCATTATTCACAGGAGAAGCTCTGTGTGTGCTTACATCATATTTTATTTCTATGTTTTAATGTCAAGTTATTATTTTCTTAGTGTGTCACTAAGAAAGTAAAGCAGATCCCTTCAGTGTGTTCATGATGTTTCTATCAGGATCCAGCAGGAGAGACCAGACTCCCCTGGACCTGGACCTGAGCCCAGCTGTGTGTCCATGAGGAGTGATCGGTCTCTGGTTCGTCGTTTGGTGTTAAAATTTGAACGCCACTCTGCTGATAAAAGGTAATTTAAAAAGAAAAAGGTGATGAAGAGCAGATGGAGTTGTTAGTATCATCTTCACAGTCCTTAGATCAGGACACAGAGACCTTCAGTGTGTTCCTCATGTTTCTGTCTTGGTGGAGGCCGTGCAATATCTGCTGCAGTCAATGGATAATAGAGGAATGTGTGTGTTCACATTAGATTTTACACAGAATGTTGTTTCTGAAAATAAATTATTATTTTCTTAGTTTGTCACTAAGAAAGTAAAGCAGATCCCCTCAGTGTGTTCATGATGTTTCTATCAGGATCCAGCAGGAGAGACCAGACTCCCCTGGACCTGGACCTGAGCCCAGCTGTGTGTCCATGAAGAGTGACCACTCTATGGGACGTCTTATTTACTTCAGAGACAGCCTCTTCTCTGAGGATGATGGGTAATTATTTCAAACTGATGATAAATCAGATGTTTTTCTGTCATCAGATTCATGAGATCCAGAATTGGTTTGATCCTTCAGACTCTGTTGACTGAGTTTCCTCTTTCAAAACATCACATCCAATAACTGTGTGTGTGTGTGTGTGTGTGTGTGTGTGTGTGTGTCCTCCACAGAGTCCAGCAGCAGAGCTCAGAGGTTCCCAGTGCTCAGTCTGCCCAGCAGCATCAAACAGACCTGGCCTCCATATTTAAGGTGTGGAAATGTCCAACAACATAGCGACTGAAAAACAGCCATTCTGCTCTGAATCGTCTCCGTGCTGCTCTCTTCACATCTTTCAGGCTGGATTACAGCAACAAGGATTCATTTAATCTGAGATTAGTTCCAGTCAGAGTCAGTGTTGGAAATGAAGGATGTCCCGTTGTCCTGGGGACGATAAAAACAGCAGCGGGGACACAAATCTACAGTGTCTGGGACAGCAGAGAAACTCACCTTCACAAATGAACTGATTGTAAAAGAAGTGAAATGTGTCAGTGTGCCTACTGGTGATGAAGGCAGAGCGTCACTGGGAGGCTGTGTCCACATGGTTTGTGTCAGTCACTCTGTCCACAGGGATTAAAAGCTGGTGTCTCTCACTGCTTCTACAGCGCTCAGCTTTTCTTCCATCGGCTCGCTGCCACTTGGCTTTGTAAAATATCTGATGTGAGCTGAGCTGCCTGCAGAACTCGCTGCTTTAGACAAGAATACGCTCACAAGGCTGAATGCAAAATGCTTCCATGTTGGATCTCCAACACGGGCTGTTTGCAGAAATCAGCCGCTTCACACGGGCAGCTGTGCACCTCCGTCCACGGCCCAGAGGTTCGACTCTGTGATGCAGAGAAGGCAGGAAAAAGTGGCAAAGCAGCAGCACAAGAAGAGGACTGATGCTGAAAGACAGTGTGTGTGTACATTTCCATTGGCGTCCACCAATCAGAGACAGGTTTGCATTTGCACTGCAGTTTGTGATGCATTTATTGATCCAGCAGTCAGAAATACAGAGAAAACAGTCACTCAGCCAGTCAGCAACAGAATATTGAAAAGTGACTGTGGCCAAACACCTCGGGTGATTTCATGTTTTTATTCAGATCTCAGTGCAGTGAACAAGCAGAACGTCCATGTTGGACCAGAGTGAGTCAGTAAAGTGATGACTTACTGAAATAAAGTTATTAAACCATATGTACTGTGTACAATGAAAAAAGAGCTTTAATTTTGGACAGTGGTTGTTCAGTCTGGGACAGCTGGAGGCAGAATTCGGGACAGCTTCCGGACACTGAGGGAAAAACGTCATGTTGAGCCCTGGGAGTTTAGCAAAGCCCGGTTTAAAAAGAGCAGATCAGATTTCAAAGGAAGCAGAGCTCTGCTGCTCAATTCAAAACTGATCCTGATTCAGTTGGTCCAAGATTACAGATTTCAACTTTCCTCAGCGGATGACAGTTCAGTGAAGATGCTCACTGGGAAAACAGAGGAACAAGTGATCACATGAAGGTTGAGGACTAAAAGCAGACGGACTCACATGCTGTCAGAAGCCAGGAAGCAGAAAGAGAGAAAGCAGTTTGTCTGTTTCCTCTGACAGGGGAACCAGTTTGCTGTGGCTCGCTAACAAGCAGTGAGCTGCTCATCGTGGCTCCACAGACGTTCAAACTTCTCCTCCTCTTCTGAGAAACAGGTTGGGCTGAAGAAATGCAGCAGGGCGGACAAATCCTGCAAGAGAAAAGAAAACACAATCATTAGAAAAAAGAGACTTTCTGACTGACAGGACAGTCTGTCTCTGTCTTTGAACAACTCCATCATTTTGCTCCAAAATGCAGACATTTTCAAAGTTAAAGCCCCTCAAGTGTAAATTAAAGTTCAAACCAGATCATAGTTAAAGGTCGGTGCAAACCGTGATGTAACTGGGTTTAAAAATCAATCCTCGTTGGTGCAGCCCAGCCTCAGGCTCTTTGACCTGCATTTGATTTTGTGTTTTGTGTCCAAAATTTAATATGGAAGTTTAATTCTTTTATTTTTTCTGTTGCAGCTGCTGGAGGAGAACATGGTCACCTTTGTGAAGAAGGAGCTGAAAAACCTGCAGAGGTCTCTGAGGCCAGATTACCCAGAATGCTTAGAGAGGCAGAGGGAGGATGAGGAGGAAGAGCAGAGGAGGAGCAGGGACTTTTTTCTGCAGATCACACTGCACTTCCTGAGGAGGATGAAGCAGGAGGAGCTGGCTGAGCGTCTGTGGAGCAGTAAGGAAAAAAAATTAAATTTTAATAAAAAATCTTAGTTTTAGTCCCGGAGCGCCGGGACAGCGCCAGCGCTCCGGCTGAGGCAGCGCTGTGTTGTTTGTTCAACTGTGAACTTTATTCTCCCCAAATCCTGATCGGGACGTGCAACTCTTCGTTTGTTCCTGCAGTCTGCTGTTTGGTGGCAGCTGCTTTGTGTTGTCGTCCTCTGATAGCTCATGTTTATAGAGGTGTTGTCATGGCAACGCCTCGACCAATCAGTACAGACAGCCGTTTTAGCTCGTCCTAAAAGTTCCTGGAGCAGAGCCCAAATCAGCTTCCAGGAACTCTAACCTGGAACCATGTTGTTGCCATAGAAACGATTGCAGAACTCGTAAAATAGCCTTCAGTTCTCGGCACACCTCGCTACGTTCTGACAGTCGAACAGGACCAATAGGTCCATTTACCAGGAAATATTCACATTTCTCAGATGTAATACAACATCGTTTTGTTGATGTTTTTGTTTGTTTGTTCATTCAGAAACTGCGGCTGCAGCGTGCCAACGTGAACTCAGATCTAAGCTGAAGAAGAAGTGTGAGTGTGTGTTTGAGGGGATTGCTAAAGCAGGAAACCCAACACTTCTGAATCAGATCTACACAGAGCTGTACATCACAGAGGGAGGGAGTGGAGAGCTCAATGAGGAACATGAGGTCAGATGGATTGAAACAGCAGCCAGGAAACCAGACACACCAGAAACACCAATCAGATGTGAGGACATCTTTAAACCTTTACCTGGAAGAGATGGACCAATCAGAGCAGTGATGACAAAGGGAGTGGCTGGCATTGGGAAAACAGTCTTAACACAGAAGTTCACTCTGGACTGGGCTGAACACAAAGCCAACCAGCATGTCCACTTCACATTTCCATTCACTTTCAGAGAGCTTAATCTGCTGAGAGGGAAAAAGTTGAGCTTGGTGGAACTTGTTCATCACTTCTTCACTGAGACCAAAGAAGCAGGAATCAGCAGGTTTGAGCCGTTCCAGGTTGTGTTGATCTTTGATGGTCTGGATGAGTGTCGACTTCCTCTGGACTTCAACAACAACCAGATCCTGACTGATGTTACAGAGTCCACCTCAGTGGACGTTCTGCTGACAAACCTCATCAAGGGGAACCTGCTTCCCTCTGCTCGCCTCTGGATAACCACACGACCCGCAGCGGCCAATCAGATCCCTCCTGAGTGCGTTGGCATGGTAACAGAGGTGAGAGGCTTCACTGACCCACAGAAGGAGGAATACTTCAGGAAGAGATTCAGAGATGAGGAGCAGGCCAGCAGAATCATCTCCCACATCAAGACGTCACGAAGCCTCCACATCATGTGCCACATCCCAGTCTTCTGCTGGATCACTGCTACAGTTCTGGAGGACGTGTTGAAAACCAGTGAGGGAGGAGACCTGCCCAAGACCCTGACTGAGATGTACATCCACTTCCTGGTGGTTCAGTCCAAAGTGCAGAACCTCAAGTATCATGAGAGAGGTGGGACAGATCCACACTGGACTCCAGAGACCAGGGAGATGATCCTGTCTCTGGGAAAACTGGCTTTTGAGCAGCTGGAGAAAGGCAACCTGATCTTCTATGAAGCAGACCTGGCAGAGTGTGGCATTGATATCAGAGCAGCCTCAGTGTACTCAGGAGTGTTCACACAGATCTTTAAAGAGGAGCGTGGGCTGTACCAGGACAAGGTTTTCTGCTTCGTCCATCTGAGCCTTCAGGAGTTTCTGGCTGCTCTTTATGTCTTTCTGACTTTCATCAAGTCTGGAGTCAATCTGCTGTCAGAAGAACAGTCAACCTCCTCCAAGAAATCTAAACTAAAACACCTCCTCCAGAGGGCTGTGGACAAGGCCTTACAGAGTCCAAATGGACACCTGGACTTGTTCCTGCGCTTCCTCCTGGGTCTTTCACTGCCGACCAATCAGACTCTCCTACGAGGCCTGATGACACAGACAGGAAGTAGCTCACAGACCAATCAGAAAACAGTTGAGTTCATCAAGGAGAAGATCCAGGAGAATGAGTCTCCAGAGAGAAGCATCAACCTGTTCCACTGTCTGAATGAGCTGAATGACCATTCTCTAGTGGAGCAGATCCAACAGTACCTGAGATCAGGACTTCTCTCCAGAGAAAAACTGTCCCCTACTCAGTGGTCAGCTCTGGGCTTCATCTTACTGTCATCAGAAGAAGATCTGGAGGTGTTTGACCTGAAGAAATACTCTGCTTCAGAGGAGGTTCTTCTGAGGCTGCTGCCAGTGGTCAAAGCCTCCAGGAAATCTGTGTAGGTTCATTTAGAATTGGATATATTCAATACTTTAACTTTGGAGAACTATAGCTGAATTTTATTACATGAGAAAAAAGCTGATATTTTCAGATTTACCTTGTTCTTCACTAATTCCTCCTCAGGCTGAGTGGCTGTAATCTGTCAGAGAGAAGCTGTGCAGCTCTGGCCTCAGTTCTCAGCTCCCAGTCCTCTAGTCTGAGAGAGCTGGACCTGAGTAACAACCAGCTGCAGGATTCAGGAGTGAAGCGTCTCTCTGCTGGACTGGAGAGTCCACACTGCAGACTGGAGGCTCTCAGGTCAGACCCAGTATTTCTTTTTTTCCTTCAAATGTTTTTACACATTTGTCCAAATGGACTTCCTGACTGGAAAAGCATGTAGACTTTCAGCTTTAATTTAAGGTTTTGAGCAAAAATATGGCGCCAACTGTTTTGGAATTACAGCCACTTTTATACACTGTCACCCCATTTTCAGAGGCAAGGCAAGTTTATTTGTATAGCACAGTTCAACACAAGGTAATTCAAAGTGCTTTACAGAGACATTAAAAGCAACGAGACACAATTCAATAAATTCAATAAAAACAGTCAATTAACACATTAAATAAAAATAAAACATTAAAAGAATCACAGGGTGGAATTTAAAAAAAGGAAAAGGCTTTGAAATAAAACAGAAGATGCAAATAAAACAATAAAAGACATAAAGATGTATTACAGGTCATCATACAGGTCGTCATACAGGTGTATTACAGGTGTCACACAGGTGCCATACAGGTGCTTTACAGGTGACTTTATTTGTATAGCACCTTTCTTAAAGAATTGAATAATAGTGATAATAAAATACAGTAACATAAAATAACAACAGGCTTAAAAGAAGTAGAACAATAAAAGGCATCATAAATCTGCAGTGTGTAGTTAAAGTACGGGCAATAGAATACAGCAGGTAAGTATTTAACCTAAGAGTACACTTCAGTGAACAATAGTGTTTTTAGCCCCAGAGGCTTAAAACTGATGGAACAAATTATATATAACATACATAACTATAATTATATGGATTATATTCAATATTTGGAGGAAAATCCTTTGCAAACTGTTGATTTGGCTCCTCCTAAAGTTGTTGCTCTGTCTGATAGGTTTTATTTTGCTTTTTGAGCCTCATGATGGCCTCCTTCACCTGCACCTGCACCTCTTTAGATCGCATGTTGAGGGTTCTGATCAACAGCTACCAAATGAAAACACAAACACTTTGAATGAACTCCAGAGCTTTTATTTTCTTAATTTGTCATGGAATAATGAGGGAAAAGTCACATCTGGCCATGAAAATGAGGTGACAGTGAATAAAAGTGGCTGTAATTCCTAAAAGGTTAATTCTATATTTTTGTTCAACTCCTTAAATTAAAGCTGAAAGTCTGCACTTCAGTCACGTCTTGATGACTCCATTTCAGATCCTCTGTGGTGTGTACAAGGACAACATTATGAATATTGTGTCTCTGTCCAAATACTTATGGACCTAACTGTATATCAGGACTTCAGAGTCAGCATGCATGGTTATTGTCAAAATTGTTAAAAGCCACTGATTTTCTGAGTGGTTCTTTTATTTATTAAAAAAAGTTTATATTCAAATTCAAATGCTTTCCATTGATTTATGTATCCAAGCCACCTCACAGTACAATGTGTGTCTATATTTTCAGCATGAGGGACGCAGTGAGAATCAAACCAGTGTCCCTGGTGTTGTTAGAGCTGCATTCAGCTCAGTGAGCTACAGCAGCATGCAGAGCTCACTGTCAGCTTGCTTTTAGATCAGGCTGTCATGAAGAAAGATTATTATCACTATTAGCAACATGACGGCAGAGTCCCAGGAAAACTGACAACTATGACATTTTCTTCTGTTTTAATGTCCATCCAGGCTGAGTGTGTGTGATCTGTCAGAGAGAAGCTGTGCAGCTCTGGCCTCAGTTCTCAGCTCCCAGTCCTCTAGTCTGAGAGAGCTGGACCTGAGTAACAACCAGCTGCAGGATTCAGGAGTGAAGCGTCTCTCTGCTGGACTGGAGAGTCCACACTGCAGACTGGAGGCTCTCAGGTCAGGATCAGAGAACTCAAGAGCTTTCAAACTGGACTAAATGAAAACACAAAGCCCATCACACATTTGAATATTTGCCTGAATGAACCAGCTAATTTCAGATTAGTGAGCTGCTGAAATAATCCAACATGTATGTGTATCAGACTGTGTTGTTGTGTTTGGTGTGTCCATGTGCAGGCTGTCAGGCTGTCTGCTCACACAGGAAGGCTGTGCTTCTCTGGCCTCAGCTCTGAGCTCCAACCCCTCCCATCTGAGAGAGCTGGACCTGAGCTACAATCATCCAGGAGACTCAGGAGTGAAGCTGCTCTCTGCTGGACTGGAGGATCCAACCTGGAGACTGGAGGCTCTCAGGTATGGAGAGACACACACAATGTCTTCTAGAGGCCTGAGGAGTATTGTTTCATGTTGAATGGTGGATATGAGTGAGGTGCTCTGCTAAATCCTTCATAGGGAAGGTTATTTACTGCCCATGTTTCCATCCTCAAAGAGAATCTGCTGCTCTGACTCTGTTTCTTCCTCCAGGGTGGACCATGGTGGAGAGCAGAGGTTGAAACCAGGCCTGAGGAAGTGTAAGTGTGGATTTAGTTTGACTCCTGAACACAAAGCAGCAAACATTCAGCTGTTTAGACGGTGCAGCTGCAGCTTCTGCTGTTTGTTCTCAGCTGCTTTTAATGTTGAACCAAAAATCATTTAGTTGCTGCTCGAGAACAAACACCGTCTTTATTCCCTGATCCTCATTTGGCTGTTTCATTTTGATCAGTTGATTTTTATTCATTTGGTCACAGCTGACGTCCACAAAGTAAAAATGTCCATGCTTGTATCGTCCTGACTGAGTGGTGTCCATCTCTGTAATGAAATGTCTAACATGTGGAAGTTGTGTGTTTCCAGCGTGGATGTTGTGGGGAAACAGAGGCAGACAACTTCTCTGCTTGACTTGGCCAACTGGCGTGTTGTTTGTTGCAGTGCTAACACGTGTTGCTGCTCAGTAACATGGAGCCGTAACACGCACCACACACTGCTTTTACACCGCCACCAGGAGTTAGCCGTTACTATGGCAACACACTTAGCTCTTAAAGTGAGCGAGTAACACAGAAAGGCCCAAAACAGAACTGAACATGTTGAACATCACAACCAATGACAGGAAAATTATAATGAATTATGACCACAGTTCAGTTATGTGTCTGCTACTAAACTGTAATAATAATGATAATAATTATAATAACAAAAGAACAATAAGAACAATGCTAGTAATGCTGATGCTAATAATAGTAAGAACAGTAATGACAACAATTATTATCATTATTATAATTATTATTGTAATTATTTAGCATTTTTCAAACAAAGCTACAAAGTGCTTTATATAGCAAGATATAATAGGACAAAACATAAAACATAACCTACAAAGTGCAGAATTAAAACAACTGAAATTAAATTCATGACAAAACAGAGATAAAAAAAACAAAAAATGATTTCCCATAAAAACCTTTGGCTTTCCATATAAACAGCTCTGGCATCATGAACGTGTTCAGCGACTGACTTGAACCTGTTAATAAAGCAACAGATAATAAAGACAACAGGTGTGTTAGATAACAACCTGCTGCTGTTTTGTGTCTTGTTCTCTCCATCAGATTCCTGTGAACTCAAACTGGACACAAACACAGCAGACAGACGCCTCGTCCTGTCTGAGGACAACAGGAAGGTGACATTAGTGGAAGAGGAGCAGCCATATCCTGATCACCCAGAGAGGTTTGACTGCTGGCCACAGATCCTGTGTAGAGATGGTCTGACTGGTCGCTGTTACTGGGAGGTCGAGAGGAGAGGACGGGTTTATATCTCAGTGACTTACAGAGGAATCAGCAGGAGAGGAGGAGGTGCTGACAGCAAGTTTGGATGGAACAAAAACTCCTGGAGTCTGATCTGCTCTGATGAAAGTTTCTATGTCAGACACAACAACATCAGAACACCCATCCCTGCCCCCCCCTCCTCTCACAGAGTGGCAGTGTATCTGGACTGGCCTGCTGGCTCTCTGTCCTTCTACAGCGTCTCCTCTGACACACTGATCCTCCTCCACACCTTCACCTCCACATTCACTCAGCCTCTGTACCCGGGGTTTTGGGTTTGGTCTGGTTCCTCAGTGTCTCTGTGTCAGATGGAGTGAGAGTCTCCTCCTGTGTGCAGAAACTCTTCTGACATCACACAGTTAACCTGCCTGGCAACATCCAATCAGCTCACTGCATTTTAATAACTTAAGCAGTGTTGATGTTCATGACGAGTTGCCGCCACAGAGAGATTCATAACACGCTGCTCGTTCTGTCACGATGGGAGTGTCAATAAAGTTATTCAACACTTTCCTCAAAGATCATTTTTGAAATCACAAATTGGCAAAAATCATCAGATCACTTTGATATTTCACATTTACTCCCTGAAGTTTTTTTTCTTTTCCCTGCATTTTATTTGTTGTTCATTGTATATTTATGGATATTTACTGAATTTGTTCAGATGAAAAATGTTTGTAAAATGTGAATTTCATATTATTGATCTGAATTTAATTCAATAAAGGAAAAAAGTGACACATTCTGTTTTAAAATGAATTTCTATGAATAAAATAATGAAACATCTATCTATCTATCTATCTATCTATCTATCTATCTATCTATCCATCTTTCTATCTGTCTGTCTATCTATCATGTCTTTTATTGTCTTTTGCTGTTATTTAATATTTATTTAATCAACTTCTGAGTATGGGACAATAAACAAGGAGCTTCTCTCTGTCTGTCTCTCGCTGAGGAGCCGAAACTGAAAGCAAACAGATTCAAGATTGATGACTAGTGATTACACACACATCACACACACATCACACACACATCACACACATCACACACATCACACACACATCACACATCACACACATCACACACATTACACACATTACACACATCACACACATCACACACATCCCCTCTGCCACAGCTGGACTGGACGACAGAGTGGCCAATTTTAATGTGAACTTTGTATTTTGCACTTATTTCATCGAGTGTCGATCTCAGTACCTCTTGTCCTGAATGAGCGACTGGATACACTGCAAAATGTTTTTTTGTCTTATTTCAAGTCAAAAACGTCTTATTTCTAGTTCAACTACCTCATTACACTGAAAATAAGACATGATCACCTCAGAAGTAACTTTTTTTGAGACAATTTTCACTTGTTTCAAGTGAAAATTTGCTTCAAACAAGTGAAAATTTCATTGTTTCATCGGCAAATTTGTTTCTTGTTTCAAGCTAATTTTCATTTGTTTCAAGTGAACTTTCACTTGAAACAATAGACAATTGTCTAAAAACAAGTTACTTCTGAGGTGTTCATGTCTTATTTTAAGTGTGATGAGATATTTTGACTAGAAATAAGACAAATAATCTTGGTAAGATTTTGCGTTTTTGCCTTGTATTTGACTTTCCCTTTGGGGATGAATAAAGTTTTCTCTCTTTATCTACTGATCTGTCACGTCCCGCCCCGACTTCCTGTGCGCACAGGAAACGCATCACGGTCCAGGAAGTGCGGCGGTCAAAGTGCTGTTTCACCGGGACGCCGAGGCCTCGTGCCGAGTCACAGGAGAGAAACCAGACCCTGCTGACATGTGTGTGTGTTATTTTCTCTCTCTGTCACACACACACACACACACACTGTAATACTACCTCCCCACACACACTCACACACACTGACACCCCTCCCCCTGCCTTCCACACACACACACACACACACACACACACACACCTCCTGACATTTGACATATACGGGCATGTGAGGCTCTTTCTAAAAACAGACGGCCGGCTGCAGTTGTTGTGTGTGTGAGTGTGTCAGTGTGAGTGTGTGTGTGTCAGTGTGAGTGTGTGAGCGCCTCAGGCAGAAGCAGCGCCGCGCCGCCGGGCCATGAGTGTGTCCCGCGGGGAGCGGACGTCCGACAGCGCCATGGAGAGCCTGGAGAAGCAGCTGATCTGCCCCATCTGCCTGGAGATGTTCAGCAAGCCGGTGGTGATCCTGCCCTGCCAGCACAACCTGTGCAGGAAGTGTGCCAACGACGTGTTCCAGGTGCACACACACACACACACACACACACACACACACACACACGACTTCACACGCTGCCTCACACACAGGGATTAACCACACTGGATTAAAACACGACTCACTTACTTAGTATACACACACAACTGTCTTTAATGCTGTGTGTGTGTGTGTGTGTGTGTGTGTGTGTGTGCGCTTTCTAGTGCTCTAATGTTTGATGTCTTTGGGCTTTTCCCAGGCAGGGATTAAACCTTCAGTCACAGACTAAACTGGATTAACTCTAAACTCACTCTCTGGATTTTAATCTGGATTTAGATTTAAACAAACACAACTTCCGTTAGTTTTTTTGTGTGTGTGTGTGTGTGTGTGTGTGTGTGTGTGAGTCACATTCTTAATAAAGCCTGTCAGTGTGTCAGTGTTCATCTGAATGTGTGTTTGTTCCCGGACAGGGATTAAGCCTACAGTCCCAGACTAAACTGGATTAACTCTGAATTCACTCTCTGGGTCATGGATCGACATCAGTCTGGATTTTAATCTGGATTTAAATAGTCTGATGTCCAGGTTTGAGATTAGTGTCAGTCCTGAGGTAAAGAAGTCTTAGATTTAAAGCTCCTGGGTGGGATTAACCTTTTCTAGCTCCAGTCCAGGTTCTGTGAGCTTCAGAGATTAAAACGTTAATCCACTGTTGTTTTGCATAATTAAATGTGTAATAACTGCACATGCTGTGTTTGATGTTTGTGGAAGCAGCAGCAGTGAGGTCTTTGTATTAAATCTGAGTTTCAGTTCCTTCTGGATTAAATAAATCTGTAATTCCAGTCTCAGAGAAAGCAGAATTCACTTCAGATTTGACGCCGTTTGTCCTCGCTGCATTTTAACAGCTCCTTCAGACTCACCTCGTCCTTCATCCATCACATTAAAAAAAACTGCCAGTGGGATGAGATAATGTGAGATAATCCCACTTTTTTCCAATCTTTGTTTCCTATAATCCCACTTGTTTCCAGAGTTTTCTTGAATCAAATGTCATTTTCTTGATCCTGGTGGCTGATCTGCCTCATCCTGCCTGTTTCAACACATTTAGACTTACTGCGTTGGAAACAAGTGGGATTATCTCAGATTATCTCATCCCCCTGGCAGATTATTTTAAACCTTGTTTTAATCCTGGAGATGAGACTGAGCGATTCGATGCAGCGAAACAAAAAAACCCCAAAACGACTGAAAGTGAGATGATTATCTTGTCAGAGTCAGTGTCAGATTTTCCTAATCCTGTAATCCTAATCCCCGGCCAGGCGTCCAACCCGTACCTGACGAGCCGGAGCGGCGGCACCGTGACGTCGGGCGGCCGCTTCCGCTGCCCGTCCTGCCGCCACGAGGTCGTCCTGGACCGCCACGGCGTCTACGGCCTGCAGAGGAACCTGCTGGTGGAGAACATCATCGACATGTACAAGCAGGGCAGCAGCAGGTGACACACACACACACACACACACACAGAAAAATTATTATTTAAAAAATTAAAAAGATGTGAAGTTTGAGATACCCGAGAGATTTTGTGTTTGTATTTTTCCTGAAATAAATAAAAACGGGCTGAATTTATGGCTGAGGTGGTTTTTCATTTTGCTTAAACCCTAATCCTAATCCTAATACAGGAAAATCATACATCAAATAAATAGAATAAATAGATTAAACATTGTACTTATACTATACTGTAGTTTTCCTCCAGGTAAATAAACAGAATAAACACCAGAGCCAATGTTCCCTCCAGATCAATAAAACCAAATAAAGTAAACTAAACTCCAGTAAAGGTTTCCTGGGCTCATATTTGGTCATATGAACAGTGGCGCCCCTCGTGTGTGAACATTTCATAAAAAATGACAGATTAGTAATTTAATTGGTTTTTGCGTCACGTCATAAAAACCAGATTAACGACATGAAGGGAAAATGAATAACTAAATAAAAATAATCACACACATGGATCTGGTTTCTTCTACAGTCTGGATCCTCTTAATGACCAGGCAGATGTTTCATATTTACACCCAATCATTTTCATCATTTAATCATTTAATAATCTAATAATCTGATAATGTAATCCTGATGTCCAGATTATAAAACTCTTTGTCTGACAGCCTGCAGACAGAAGCGACAAAATAAAACAACAAGCATTTTATATTTGAGGAAGTCTGTCCTCACACACACACACACACACACACACACACACACACACACACACACACACACACACACACAATGACAGGAAGAGTCCAGTCACTGATCAATATCTGGATCAAATGGACTGATCAGTTTAGAGCCTTTAGCCCCACTGACTGAGTGTTCAGTGCTGCCCCCCGCTGGACAGAGCACTGAACTGCAGGCTGCGGTTCAGGTGTGGCCCTTTAACCTGTGTGTGTGTGTGTGTGTGTGTGTGTGTGTGTGTGTGTGGCCCCTGGCAGCAGCAAGCCGGCCCCGGAGCCGCTGTGTGAGCAGCCGACGTGCGAGGAGCACCAGGACGAGCGGATCAACATCTACTGCGTGAGCTGCGGCGTGCCCACCTGCTCGCTCTGCAAGGTGTTCGGCGCCCACAAGGACTGCGAGGTCGCACCGCTCAACAACGTCTTCCAGAAACAGAAGGTAGGAACCAACCGGCCTCTGCTGCTAAAACTGCAACCAGCTGGGAAAACACATTTTACTAAAACTACAACCAGCTGGGAAAACACATTTTACTAAAACTAAAACCAGCTGGGAAAACACATTTTACTAAAACTACAACCAGCTGTGAAAACACATTTTACTAAAACTAAAACTACAACCAGCTGGGAAAACACATTTTACTAAAACTACAACTACAACCAGCTGTGAAAACACATTTTACTAAAACTACAACCAGCTGTGAAAACACATTTTACTAAAACTAAAACTACAACCAGCTGGGAAAACACATTTTACTAAAACTACAACCAGCTGGGAAAACACATTTTACTAAAACTACAACCAGCTGTGAAAACACATTTTACTAAAACTGCAACCAGCGGTGAAAACACATTTTACTAAAACTACAACCAGCTGTGAAAACACATTTTACTAAAACTAAAACTACAACCAGCTGTGAAAACACATTTTACTAAAACTACAACCAGCTGGGAAAACACATTTTACTAAAACTAAAACTACAACCAGCTGGGAAAACACATTTTACTAAAACTACAACCAGCGGTGAAAACACATTTTACTAAAACTGCAACCAGTGGTGAAAACACATTTTACTAAAACTGCAACCAGCGGTGAAAACACATTTTACTAAAACTACAACCAGCTGGGAAAACACATTTTACTAAAACTAAAACTACAACCAGCTGGGAAAAAACATTTTACTAAAACTACAACCAGCTGGGAAAACACATTTTACTAAAACTAAAACTAAAACCAGCTGTGAAAACACATTTTACTAAAACTACAAGCAGCTGGGAAAACACATTTTTCAAAAACTACAACTACAACCAGCTGTGAAAACACATTTTACTAAAACTAAAACTACAACCAGCTGTGAAAACACATTTTACTAAAACTACAACCAGCTGGGAAAACACATTTTACTAAAACTACAACCAGCTGTGAAAACACATTTTACTAAAACTAAAACTACAACCAGCTGTGAAAACACATTTTACTAAAACTAAAACTACAACCAGCTGGGAAAACACATTTTACTAAAACTAAAACTACAACCAGCTGTGAAAACACATTTTACTAAAACTAAAACTACAACCAGCTGTGAAAACACATTTTACTAAAACTACAACCAGCTGGGAAAACACATTTTACTAAAACTACAACCAGCTGGGAAAACACATTTTACTAAAACTAAAACTACAACCAGCTGGGAAAACACATTTTACTAAAACTACAACCAGCTGGGAAAACACATTTTACTAAAACTAAAACTACAACCAGCTGGGAAAACACATTTTACCAAAACTGAAACTACAACCAGCTGTGAAAACACATTTTACTAAAACTAAAACTACAACTAGCTGTGAAAACACATTTTACTAAAACTACAACCAGCTGTGAAAACACATTTTACTAAAACTAAAACTACAACTAGCTGTGAAAACACATTTTACTAAAACTACAACCAGCTGTGAAAACACATTTTACTAAAACTAAAACTACAACTAGCTGTGAAAACACATTTTATTAAAACTACAACCAGCTGTGAAAACACATTTTACTAAAACTAAAACTACAACCAGCTGGGAAAACACATTTTACTAAAACTACAACCAGCGGTGAAAACACATTTTACTAAAACTACAACCAGCTGTGAAAACACATTTTACTAAAACTACAACTAGACTTAAGTGGAAACTGAAATTACAAACAAAATAAAAACATAAACTGTGATCTCGCTGCAGGTTTTCACAGAAACACAAAACACCGGCTTTAACACGACATGACATGAAACACCCCTGTCACTGTTTGGTTTAATGTGTGTGTGTGTGTGTGTGTGTGTGTGTGTGCAGGGCGAGCTGACTGACTGTATCTCCATGCTGGTTGGGAATAACGAGCGGGTTCAGGCGATCATCACGCAGCTGGAGGAGACCTGCAGAGCCATCGACGTGAGTTAAAGGGACAGTCCGCCATGTTTCCAGCGCTCCTGTGTGACGTGACCGCTGTGTGTGTACCTGAAGCCAGCGGTGTTCAATGTGGGGTCCAGGGACCCTCAGGGAGTCCTCAGCAAAAAGAAAACTAGTTCAATTTCATTTCATTTAAAAAAAAAAAAAAAAATCTGTTCTTTAAAACATCATTTTAATTTTTATTAAATTTTTAATTTTTCCTTGTGACTTTTCAAAATAATTTGTTGCTAATTGTCAGGTTATTTCTTGTTACTTTACTCGCTTCCTTTTTCCAATGTTTTTGCAAGAAATCAAGTGCATTTTGTGGAGAAAAAAAAATTGATAAGCAAATTAGCATAATAATAATAATAATAATAATAATAATAATAATAATAATAATAATAATAGTGGGCGGCACGGTGGTGCAGTGGTTAGCACTGTCGCCTCACAGTGAGAAGGTCCTGGGTTCGATTCCCACCCAAGGTCCTTTCTGTGTGGAGTTTGCATGTTCTCCCCGTGTCTGCGTGGGTTTCCTCCGGGCACTCCGGTTTCCTCCCACCGTCCAAAGACATGCAGGTTAAGTGAATTGGAGAAGCTAAATTGCCCCTAGGTGTGACTGTGTGTGTGTGTGTGAATGTCAGTGTTTGTCTGTCTGCCCTGCGATGGACTGGCGACCTGTCCAGGGTGTTTCACTGCCTTCGCCCTATGAGCGCTGGGATAGGCTCCAGCACCCCCCCGCGACCCTAGTGAGGATAAGCGGTTTAGAAGATGAATGAATGAATGAATAATAATAGTAATATAACTGAACATTAGTTTAAAAAATTAGCAAAAAAAAAGAAATGAGCAAAAATTACTTTAAAAAATTAAAACATAAATGATATGTTTAAAGGCAGTAATTTATAAATAATAGTCAGAGTCGGCCCCTCCAACCGCCACCAGCCAGTTTTCCTTTCCTAGGACAGCGATGCAAAACGTCACCATCGCTGTCCTAGGAAAAAAAAAGTCAGCATTTCTTCTCGTTAGATTTCTTTTTTTCTGCGTCTGTGATTTTCTTCGCTTCCTATTGGATGTGGTGCTATCGATCTGGCACTGTGATTGGCTGGCAGGAGAACGGGCGCAGGCAGAAGTCGAAGGTGTGCGAGACGTTCGACCACCTGTACGCCGTCCTGGAGGAGAAGAAGGGCGAGATGACGCTGCGGATCAACGCCGAGCAGCACGAGAAGCTGCACTACATCCGCAGCCTGAGGAGGAAGTACAGCGACCACCTGGAGAGCATGGCCAAGGTGCTGGAGAGCGGCATCCAGACCATGGACGAGTCCGAGATGGCCGTCTTCCTGCAGGTGAGGAGGGGGCGGGGCTTAACGCTGCAGCGCTCAGGTGTAGCACTGAGTTGCCTGCTTCCCTGTCAAAAAACAAATAAAATCCCACTTTCAGTGCAGAAACCAACACCAACAAAGAAGATTATCACAATATAAACAACAACGAGTCCCAGTTCCCATTTTTCTAGGAAATTAATCCTCTAATTTCTTGTTATTTTCCTGTTTGAATTGGAAAGTAGATCCGGCAGGTTAGTGTCTGAGGGAAACGTCCACACAGTAACCTTACGCCAGGAAAAAAAAAACACCTCATACTTTCAGAAATAATTGTGAAAGTAATACAGTTTTTTTTTCAATTGCTTACACACATTTTCAAAGCTCTGTGTCTTTTTCTCAAAACTTTACACACAAATCCAACTACTGCTAACACAAAATGCAAAAAACACCCTATCTACTGCAAAATGAAACACAGTATTCAAAATATTGTAAACACATCTCAAAAGCAAGCATTTGTCTCACATCACAAACACATCTCCCATTGTGTCACATACTTGTGCTCTAAATCTAAAGCTCTTTTGTTTCTATGGATTTTCTTGATATATTGCCATATAAGAGTGAAAATCCAGTAGCATGCAAATAGAAGTCAACACAAGCAATAATGGAACCAAAAATATTTAATTTTCTGAATAAATCAGTTGCTGTTGTGGATGCAGCATCGTATAGCATCAAAGCAAAGTACACCAAGCATCACATATGGAGGAGAGTGTGAGTGTGTGTGTGTGTGTGTGTGTGTGTGTGTGTGTGTAACTGCAGGTTCGGGGTGAAGCGCTCAGAGCAGACAGACGGTACCCCAAGTCTTGACCAATCACGTGTGGCTTTCGCAGAAAAAATAACCAATCGGCTCCTGAAACAAACAAAAAAAAAAAAAAAAAAAAAAAAAACAGCTCCCAATCAGGAGAGCCGGTTTGTTCGTGAACGACCCGTCACTCTTCCAAAGCGTCCTCCACGAACCTGCGTCTTCCTCTGACTCCCCTGGCTCTCTCTGCATGTTATCCATTGTTCAAGGCAGATAGTTTGACCTTTGACCTATTTATAGACCTATGTCAAGGAGTGATTGGTTGGTATTATTGTTTCCACATGTGAGGACAGAGTCTGAGGCACTGATGAATAAGGGTGGCATTTTGATTGGTTGTGTTTGAAATGGGAAATCAAGTTACTTCCTGATAGATTTTTGTGTGTTAGCTAGAGAATTGTGTGCACTGATTTGCAAAAAGTGAATAGCTAAATTGAAAACTGTGTCAAGGCTGAGAATTAGTTTATGGTTTTGCTGATTTGAGGTGAAGTTGTGAGGTTTGAGTGAAAGAGTTTAGAAATAGTGTGGTATATAAAGGTTTTGTGTGTAAGCAATTGAAAAAAACTGTAAACTGAACTGACTGACACACCTGGTAAGAAAAGGGCAGGACACAGGCCTGGAGGGGACAGATGATTGGCCGAAACACAACAAAGACAGGCAACACGGGGGCGGGGCTAATGAAACAATGCAGGGCAAGTGTGAGGACAAACAAGCTGACAAGACTATGGAGGAACAATAGGGACAAAATGAACACAGCAGACTAAAATATAATAAACATTATAACTGCTGTGCAGCAGCAATGGTCAGGGCCAGGCAAGTTTAGGCAATTCTGAGCAACAAGAAGAGAATAGGAAGACGAAAAGAAAGGTGGTGTTCTAATGTGCATTTTGTATCAGCAAAGACTTGAACTCACAGTTTCTGGCAGGAAGGACAACACTCAAATAATAAACACTCAACATTGGCAAGTGTCAGTTCATGTGAGGCTTCACAAATTGACTAAGACAGTCACATGACAGCAGCCGCCTATGGATAGAAAGGCAGATTTCAAACCACTGTAAAATAAATAAATAAGTCATGAAGACAAAAATCTGACAATGATGATCTGGCATGGGACCAGAGATGGACAGAGTACTCGACCCCAGTACTTGAGTAAGAGTAAAAATACTACTGGTCAAAATTTACTCCGTTACAAGTAAAAGTAGCTCAGTTGACATGGTACTCGAGTAAGAGTAAAAAAGTACTTGCTTTTAAAGGTACTTAAGTATCCAAGAGTACATGCTTTTAAATTTACTTAAAGTAAAAGTAAAAGTAAGAGTAAGAGTAAATTTCTTATTTTTTACATCAATGAATTACTGTAATTTTTTCAATTTATAGGACCTTGTAACTCTTGTTTCAGAGAATTAACTCTTGGAAACCACCTGCACTGATGTGCTTGCGTGTAAAATCACAATGTTATACAAAGCCTGCAGAAACACCTATAAAAACAAATAAAATGAATGAGATCATAAGAGGATCATAAGACTGAGACTCTTTCTTCTCCTGCTGCCGCCATTGTCGCGGTCTTGTTTTGAGTTGTTGAGCATGGTTACTTTGGCATTATCCTTATTTGGCGACGTATTTCCGCTTTTACGTAGATCCCAGTGGAGAACGTGTACTGTGATAGGTTTCCTTCTTTGACAAACACAGCTTGTGTCCAATAGTATTTTAGAAAAAAAAAAAAAAAAAAAAAACACAGCCGACTTTAAAGTAACGAGTACTTTTCAGCCTTCCTAGAAATTTACTCGAGTAAGAGTAAAAATAATTGTCTTGGAAATGTATTCGAGTAAGAGTAATAAGTATCAAAGAAATCTAATACTCAAGTAAAGTACAAATCCTCAGAGTCTGTACTTAAGTACAGTACTCAAGTAAATTTACTCCGTTACTGTCCACCACTGCATGGGACTGGACCTTTCTGCAAAGTTTGGTGAATTTTCACACGTGGGAATGTTGCACAAGCTGAGGCTTGAACTCACAGTCCTCGACACCGAGGCCTGGCCTCTAACTCACTGAGCTAAAACTTCCCATTGTTACAATTGGCTGTATAGTTCAATGCTTCATGCATTATCCAATGTTTTACATAGTTCAGGGCAGCTTGGCTGCTAAGCAGAGGACAGATAAAGCAGGAGCCAGATGTACTTTCTCTATCTTGTTATTTAGGTCTGTTGCATTAGATACATGCCCAGTCAACATTCACACACACACACACACACACACACACATAGCATCACACATTCCAGAAACAAGGCATGGACAGTGGTTGGCCTGTCCATGTCGGGTAACTGGCCAATTATTCTCGGTTGCGTTTAAGTCCAACCTCTGTACGGGGCAGGCCCAAGCCCAAGAACATGAATGTGCATCATTTCCTGATATCGGGGCTCATTCTGACTGAGATCCTGCGGGAGCTCTGTCACACTGAGACCAGCGCTGCCTTGCTTTATATGTGACCATAATAAATATTGCATCAGAAAATTGAAGACTGACTCCGGTCTGTTCTTGGGCTTTCAACAAAAGAATCGGGAGCTAACACCATGTAGCTTCACAAACCGACTGAGCCAATCACTGACCTGCAGGACAGCAGGCAGCCATGCATGGAAAGGCAGATTTTAAACAGCTGTCAAAAATTCAGTTGTTAAGACAAAAATCTGAAAATACACATATTGCATCTAGACAGCATGGAGATCTTCATCCTTTGTTTTTAACAATGATTGATTTGCTCCATAAGTGAAAAACTGATGTTTAAAAATGCCATTTTTGCATTGACTCCAATTGTTCACATGAGAGCAAAATTCAAAATGCTGTCAAAAATTCAGTTTTTGAGATACAATTTTGAAATTTGCCACACATCATCTAAAATGACTCTAGAATTTTGTCCATTTTTTTCATGAACATTGAAGATTTATTTAGTGAGAATTTGCAGGTATATGTTTACAGTGCCGTTTACAGTCAAACATTTTGATGCACTGTAGGCTCAATTTTTGATAAATCAAAAATCTGAGAAACAACATTTGTGTAGGACAGTCTGAAGATGCTCTGTATCAAATTTTGTGACATTTGAGCAAAAATTGTGGGAGGAGATAGGCTTAATAAGTTTTACAGTTTTTGAAAAAAAAAAAACAGAGTGATGGACTTCATAATTTGCAATAGGTTTGAGTGCAAAAGTTTCTTCAGTATTGGGGCTATAGTTTGATGAAAGTTGTGAAGCTGTAGCACATATGGTTGATTTGTTATGAATTTTCAGAGTTTTGAACTTTAGAGGCTTGCTATAGCGCCACCATCAGGACTATTGGCTGGAGTTTGCAGCTGAGGTAATCTGGCATGGGACTGGACCTTTGTGCAAAGTTTGGTGATTTTTCACCCATGGGAAGTATGATTTCCTCGGAAGAAGAAGAAGAAGAAGAAGAAGAAGAAGAAGAAGAAGACCTGGGAATACAATAGTGTCCTGGCAGCACAGCCTGCCCGGACCCTAATGAAAAGCACATTACTGCACAATCAAAGTCACTGAGATTCATTCTCCAACATCATGTCTTTGTTCAGGGCTAAAACCACCATTTCAGCTCTGGGGGGGACAGACATTTTGGGAATGCCTGAACATTGAATTGCTAATATATTCTAGCAATATTTTTGGGGGGGACATTTTTGGAGTGCTTGAACATTGGGGGGGACTTGTACCTCTCAATGTATATAGGCGTTTGGGCCTTGTCTTTGTTGGGGGTCTGGCCAGAGGACTTCATCCACGTCACAGGTAATACTGTATTTACTCAAACTGGGTTGGACTCTTTGTCCTGCTTCCCTCATTGTCATCCCACGAACAAGGACATGGTGTACAATAGTTGCCCAGATTTCATCAGTGATGATAGTTCTTGGTCTTCCTTGGCCTCTTCCTCGTCCACCACCTCTCATACGTACTCTTCCTCCTCTGCCTCTCTGTATGTTTCTGTCCTGTAGATGGATGCACATGTGCCACCTGTGCACTCTGAACTGTCCTTTATCCTGCCCAATTGGTCTGATCACATCATTAGAAACGTGTGTGTGTTCAGTTTTGACTTGTTGTGTGTAAAAGGTGACGGCTGTGTTGGAGTTGTGTTCACATTTAGCTGTCAGTGTTTACAGTTTTGCAACATGAGTGTATGAAAGGGTGAAATGTGTTTAGTGACTGAAAATGTGTTTAAGGTTTAGCAAAAAAGAGCGAATGAGTTTTGCAAATTGTGTCCAAGTACCTGAACAGTGTTTAAGGTTTGGCCCAAAGAGTGTTTGATTGGAAAAATGAGTTTAGGCCCCTGAGAATTTGGTTCAGAGAATGGACTTTAGTGTTTTAGCAACTTAGAAAAACTGTAATATTTATTTTTTTATTGCATGAAGGGGCACCCTGGAGGGCATTGGATCAAGCTGATGTCATTCAGGAGTGAGGATGGAGAGAAAGAAGAGAGTCAGAGAGAGGAAGAATGAGGGCAGACAGGAAGGCCACAGCTCGTTGTTCTCCTGCACACAGAGGACAGGATGGATCACAGTTTGCTTTCAGTGCTCAACATGAAAATCCTCCTGTTGGCCCTTCGCACAATTAACATGTCGTTCCTCCCTTCCTCCACCAGGTGGAGTCTCATCCCTCATATTTTTGACTTCCTTTTGTCGCTCCTCCCGCTGAGGAGCCCAAAGTGAAAGCAAACATTTGTCCTGTGACTCCACCATCAGCGTCTCCGGTAAGACTGCAGATTCTCAATTAAGCTGGAAACTTTGAGAGTTGAAACTATCAGACTGTCTGTGTGTGTGTGTGTGTGTGTGTGTGTGTGTGTGTGTGTGTGTGTGTGTGTGTGTGTGTGTGTGTGTGTGTGTGTGTGTGTGACTTGGTTCGGGCCGTTTATTGAATAGTTCCGCCTAAAAGCTGCTCTCTGACTCTTTGAACCGTTTAAAGTCTCGACCCCGTTACACCTGGAAGCGATCAGCTGATTCCGAAACAGGGCGCGTGGTTATTTCTGGATTTCAGGATCAAATGTTTGATGTCGCTCTCATGTTCCAGGTGTTGAGTCGAGATTCGTCCCCCCCCAAACGGCCCGAACGGCGAAGGGAGCGTGCGCTCGCAGCAAGCTCGCTCCCGCGATGCTGTGCTCGTACTATGGACTTATGTATTGATTGATTGATTGATTGATTTCAGCGAGTTCGAGCAAAGTGTCTAGTTCTATTTTTAGACTGGCGTAACAGGACGTATGTTAGTGTTCTTTATTAACTCGGTGGTGTTAATAGGCCTACATCTTAAAAGATCGGGAAACCAGCTCTCTTGGGCATTGTACTTGTTTTGCAAATTGTACTTGTTGCTGAAACGTTTTAAATTATTTTGACCTGTTATGTGTTCTTGTGCTTATTTTGTAAGTATTTTGTGTTGCTGTGTGTGACTGCTGTTTTGTTGTTGTTGTATTTATTGTTGTAACATTGTTTATGCTGCCCTCGTGGCCAGGTCGCTCTTGGAAAAGAGATTTTAATCTCAATGAGTCTTTTACCTGGTTTATTAAGGATATTGATTGATTGATTGACATCTGTTATTTCTATCAATGAATAATTTGATATTTATGAGAGTAGGGACGGTTTTAGCTATGGGCAATGTGGGCAACCGCCCAGGGCTCATGCGCCCCCAAGTAGATTGCGCCCTGGGCGGGAAAGTGCGTCCTCAAAAAAATTAAATTTAAATAAATAAATAAAAACAAATCGCCAGTTTTCTAGACTAATATCGCTCATTTCCACGTCAAGTTGGTGCAGTGGGCGCTGAGGCGCCCCTGCTTTCACGTGAACTTGCTGCTGAGATTCATGTATAGAGGTGTGTGTGTGTCAGAAGAAAATGCAAGGGGGAGGGGGGCGCGGGGGATCAACTTGCGACTGCAGAGGCTGTGCGCAGGTCAGTATCGGTTTTTGACATGGGCTATGCAGCTCCAGGCACCCCAGCTTCCACTGTGCATATGTAAACCAGTAGGTAGGCTCGCCTGATGCCGTGATTACCGGTGAGTGGCCGCAGTCACTAATCAACAGTGTTGTCTGTGTCGCTGTTGTAGACTTTTGAAAGAAATGTGTGCTCATTATATGATAATTATGCTTTTTGAAAAAGCACAATACCTGGACGTACTGACTGCATTTCTCTTTTCCCCTTAAACTCAGTAACTAGTTTCTTTTAGAAAAGCAGTCGTGTGGTTTTGCCACAAGAGAGTCTGTTGTCCAATTTAGTTCAGCTGTTTACAGTAAACTATATCTGTCATATGTTTTTCTGTCTAATTCCCAACAACGTGCAGCAGAATTTGCTGAGAAAGGCTCAAAGAGCAAAATCCTCCCAAATGTTGAGGTTTGTCTTTGTGTTAAATCCTCCTCCATTCCAGCGGGGACAGTGCATCCTGACAGCTTGGAGTATGACTGTCACAGCCTGTTCCCCCTGTGTTCAGTATGAAACCAGGCTCACACACCTTTCACACTCAGACTGAGCCGCTGTGTTTGTGTCAAGGTGTCGGCTCGGCTATGGCACCAGCTCGGAGGAGGAAGAGGAGGCTCCCTGCCTCTGAAAGCTCTCTGTCTGGGGAACATGACAGCCAGACCAAAGCTAAGAGGTGAGATGAGGATCTCTGACTGTCCATGACTGTTCTCCATCTCAGAGCTCAGCAGGCAAATCAGCACAGCAGCATTATTCACAGGAGAAGCTCTGTGTGTGCTTACATCATATTTTATTTCTATGTTTTAATATGAAGGTATTATTTTCTTAGTATGTCACCAAGAAAGTAAAGCAGATCCCTTCAGTGTGTTCATGATGTTTCTATCAGGATCCAGCAGGAGAGACCAGACTCCCCTGGACCTGGACCTGAGCCCAGCTGTGTGTCCATGAAGAGTGACTGGTCTATGGGTCGTATTATTGGGTTCAGAGGCAGCCTCCTCTCTGAGGATGATGGGTAATTATTTCAAATTGTTGATAAATCAGATGTTTTTCTGTCATCAGATTCATGAGATCCAGAATTGGTTTGATCCTTCAGACTCTGTTGACTGAGTTTCCTCTTTCAAAACATCACAGCACAGCACAAATAATGTTTAGAGCAAGTAATACGCTTTTACTGGGACCCATACAGAAAATGTCTTCTGAGAGAGAGGGTGGCTATATAACCTAAGGGGACACAGCAACTTAAAAGTACGAAGTATAAGTACAATGAAAAAGAGCTTCTGTATCTCAAGTTATGGTGTAAAACTGTGTAAGAGCTTAAATGAAGGGCTAAAACAAAGCCAAAGTATAAGCCAGTTTAAGAAGAAATATAAGGAGGAGGACATATTCAACAGATACAGGATCACGGATGAGTGAAAATAAATGTGTATAAATGTGTGTTGTATGCAATCTAAGATGGGGACTCCAATAGTGAACTAACCTAACCTATTTTCCTCCTAAATCCTCTCAAAAGGACCACAGTGGAAATAAGTCATAGACATTTCTGCGTTATCCTTGTTAGTTTTGATCTTTTCTTTCTAAGACCTTCTCTGTGTCTTTTAAAAACTAACGAATAAAGTAAACTAAACTAAACTAGGTGTGTATGTGTGAATATGTGGGTATGTATATGTATGCGTATGTGTGTAAGTACATATATGCGCATATATGTGTGTATGTATGTGTATGCACATAGGCATATGTGTATATGTGTATGTGTAAATGTATATATGTATATATGTATGTATGTGTAAATTACTAAATATTAGTGCATTGTAAGTGGTACTACAGGTGATGCAGCGCTGAATAAGACTTTACATTTCTCTGTATGTTCTCTTTGGGCAAAAAATGAATCGTAGGCAACTGGACTTGTATTTGTCTTAGGAAGACGTTTGGCCTCTTATCCAAGGGGCTTCATCAGTTCATGCGCATCGGTCTTTCTAGTCCGCACTAGTCTGACAAAGACAGTGGGGTGAGGTCCAAGTGTTTAACCTCTGTGGGAGTGTCCACCCTAATGCCTGTGGGTGTGTTCATGCAGGCACTGGTTTCACTGGACCATTGTTGTGGTCTGGTGAAGGACAGTCGTCAGAGTCAGGTGAAACCCTGGTGAACGACGATCGTTGAGAGTCGTCTGAGGTTAATTTGTTGAACCTCCTGGGTACCGATGAAAGGGCAACATTATAGATTGGAGATAGGTGGTGCCGCAGACCCCCTCCCCTGTTGAGGGTTGGTTTTTCCACTTTCACATATATGGCCTCTTTTACTCCTCTCTCAAACATCCATCCTCCCTGTCCAAAATCTTAACATTGCTGTCTTCAAAGGAGTGCCTTTTCCTTTAGATGTGAATAGACAGCTGAGACTATCCATAGACACCTCTCTGTATGTTGATATATTAGTAATACAATATTGATGTTAATTACACAGATTCTATATTTTCTATATTTCATAGATTAATAATATAATATTGATGATAATTACTTAGGTATAATACAATATATGTGTAATATGTAGGAACTCTAGGGGTAGGATCCAGTAAGTTTTTTAACTTCTTCCTACTCCCTTTTGAACATGTGCTGGCCAGCTAGGAAATAGCGTTGAATTTATTTATTTTGTACTTTTCTTCTGTTGCCCTGTTGTTGCATTGTCTGTTGTCCTTTTATACAACATGTTCAAAATAAATAAATAAATAAATCACATCCAATAACCATGTGTGTGTGTGTGTGTGTGTGTGTCCTCCACAGAGTCCAGCAGCAGAGCTCAGAGGTTCCCAGTGCTCAGTCTGCCCAGCAGCATCAAACAGACCTGGCCTCCATATTTAAGGTGTGGAAATGTCCAACAACATAGCGACTGAAAAACAGCCATTCTGCTCTGAATCGTCTCCGTGCTGCTCTCTTCACATCTTTCAGGCTGGATTACAGCAACAAGGATTCATTTAATCTGAGATTAGTTCCAGTCAGAGTCAGTGTTGGAAATGAAGGATGTCCCGTTGTCCTGGGGACGATAAAAACAGCAGCGGGGACACAAATCTACCGTGTCTGGGACAGCAGAGAAACTCACCTTCACAAATGAAATGATTGTAAAAGAAGTGAAATGTGTCAGTGTGCCTACTGGTGATGAAGGCAGAGCGTCACTGGGAGGCTGTGTCCACATGGTTTGTGTCAGTCACTCTGTCCACAGGGATTAAAAGCTGGTGTCTCTCACTGCTTCTACAGCGCTCAGCTTTTCTTCCATCGGCTCGCTGCCACTTGGCTTTGTAAAATATCTGATGTGAGCTGAGCTGCCTGCAGAACTCGCTGCTTTAGACAAGAATACGCTCACAAGGCTGAATGCAAAATGCTTCCATGTTGGATCTCCAACACGGGCTGTTTGCAGAAATCAGCCGCTTCACACGGGCAGCTGTGCACCTCCGTCCACGGCCCAGAGGTTCCACTCTGTGATGCAGAGAATGCAGGAAAAAGTGGCAAAGCAGCAGCACAAGAAGAGGACTGATGCTGAAAGACAGTGTGTGTGTACATTTCCATCGGCGTCCACCAATCAGAGACAGGTTTGCATTTGCACTGCAGTTTGTGATGCATTTACTGATCCAGCAGTCAGAAATACAGAAAAAACAGTCACTCAGCCAGTCAGCAACAGAATATTGAAAAGTGACTGTGGCCAAACACCTCGGCTGATTTCATGTTTTTATTCAGATCATTAATCATTGCATGACAATCTTTTATTCAGTGAGGTTTGGCCTTGGATGGAAATGGAGCTGTTTTCTGTATGTTTCATTCATTTTTAGACTAGTCATGTAGCCTGTGACAAAATTACTGTTTAAACATTCAAAATAGGACAGACATGTTTAGCTTGTGGCCCTTGGACACAGCTGAATTTTGCTGAGTGGCCCCTGAGCCATCTGAAGTTGAATAGCCCTGATTTATCACCTTCTTTCATTCATATTGATATAGAAAATGTAATTACTTAAAAAATATAGCTGTTAGATACAAATTCAAATAACCTCATGTCAAAGACAACCTATTTGAGGAATACATGGAAGATTAAATTATAAAAATTTAAAATGACTAAGATATTTAAAAAAAAAATGTATGCATCTAAGGGTTAAACCATATGTACTGTGTTCAGTGAAAAAAGAGCTTTAATTTTGGACAGTGGTTGTTCAGTCTGGGACAGCTGAAGGCAGAATTCGGGACAGCTTCCGGACACTGAGGGAAAAACGTCATTTTGAGCCCTGGGAGTTTAGCAAAGCCCGCTTTAAAAAGAGCAGATCAGATTTCAAAGGAAGCAGAGCTCTGCTGCTCAATTCAAAACTGATCCTGATTCAGTTGGTCCAAGTTTACAGATTTCAACTTTCCTCAGTAGATGACAGTTCAGTGAAGATGCTCACTGGGAAAACAGAGGAACAAGTGATCACATGAAGGTTGAGGACTAAAAGCAGACAGACTCACATGCTGTCAGAAGCCAGGAAGCAGAAAGAGAGAAAGCAGTTTGTCTGTTTCCTCTGACAGGGGAACCAGTTTGCTGTGGCTCGCTAACAAGCAGTGAGCTGCTCATCGTGGCTCCACAGACGTTCAAACTTCTCCTCCTCTTCTGAGAAACAGGTTGGGCTGAAGAAGTGCAGCAGGGCGGACAAATCCTGCAAGAGAAAAGAAAACACAATCATTAGAAAAAAGAGACTTTCTGACTGACAGGACAGTCTGTCTCTGTCTTTGAACAACTCCATCATTTTGCTCCAAAATGCAGACATTTTCAAAGTTAAAGCCCCTCAAGTGTAAATTAAAGTTCAAACCAGATCATAGTTAAAGGTCGGTGCAAACCGTGATGTAACTGGGTTTAAAAATGAATCCTCGTTGGTGCAGCCCAGCCTCAGGCTCTTTGACCTGCATTTGATTTTGTGTTTTGTGTCCAAAATTGAATATGGAAGTTAAATTCTTTTATTTTTGTGTTGCAGCTGCTGGAGGAGAACATGGTCACCTTTGTGAAGAACGAGCTGAAAAACCTGCAGAGGTCTCTGAGGCCGGATTACCCAGAATGCTTAGAGAGGCAGAGGGAGGATGAGGAGGAAGAGCAGAGGAGGAGCAGGGAGTTTTTTCTGCAGATCACACTGCACTTCCTGAGGAGGATGAAGCAGGAGGAGCTGGCTGAGCGTCTGTGGAGCAGTAAGGGAAAAAAAATTAAATTTAAATAAAAAAATCTTAGTTTTATTCTTTTTGCTTCATGATTTTCTTCTTTGGCTGTGCACTCGACATCCAGCTCTCCTAAACTCTGAGAAACTTTTAAATTCTCTTCCTCATTTCTCACAAACTCCCACTCGTTCCTGAAAAAATGTCAATTACCAGCCAAGTGAAACAGCCAATCAGATCAAAGCAGCTGTGATGCGTCAGGCTGTTGCTTGATGACAGATTATTTCAGCCTCTGAGTTTTCCTCCTGGCCAGCAGGGGGCGGCTCGTCCTCCTCCTGCCTGCCGGTGAAAAGCAGCTTCCTGTTTTCCCGTCCTGTCCCGCCGGCTTCCCCGGGACAGCGGCGGCGCTCCGGCTGAGGCAGCGCTGTGTTGTTTGTTCAACTGTGAACTTTATTCTCCCCAAATCCTGATCGGGACGTGCAGCTCTTCGTTTGTTCCTGCAGTCTGTTGTTTGGCGGCGGCTGCTTTGTGTTGTCATCCTCTGATAGCTCATGTTTACAGAGGCGTTGTCATGGCAACGCCTCGACCAATCAGGAGGAACAGCCATTTTAGCTCCTCCTAAAAGTTCCTGGAGCAGGGCCCAAATCAGCTTCCAGGAACTCTAACCTGGAACCATGTTGTTGCCATAGAAACGATTGCAGAACTCGTAAAACAGCCTTCAGGTCTCGGCACACCTCGCTACGTTCTGACAGTCGAACAGGACCAATAGGTCCATTTACCAGGAAATATTCACATTTCTCATATGTAATACAACATCGTTTTGTTGATGTTTTTGCTTGTTTGTTCATTCAGAAACTGCGGCTGCAGCGTGCCAACGTGAACTCAGATCTAAGCTGAAGAAGAAGTGTGAGTGTGTGTTTGAGGGGATTGCTAAAGCAGGAAACCCAACACTTCTGAATCAGATCTACACAGAGCTGTACATCACAGAGGGAGGGAGTGGAGAGCTCAATGAGGAACATGAGGTCAGATGGATTGAAACAGCAGCCAAGAAACCAGCCACACCAGAAACACCAATCACATGTGAGGACATCTTTAAACCTTCACCTGGAAGAGATGGACCAATCAGAGCAGTGATGACAAAGGGAGTGGCTGGCATTGGGAAAACAGTCTTAACACAGAAGTTCACTCTGGACTGGGCTGAACACAAAGCCAACCAGCATGTCCACTTCACATTTCCATTCACTTTCAGAGAGCTGAATCTGCTGAGATGGAAAAAGTTCAGCTTGGTGGAACTTGTTCATCACTTCTTCACTGAGACCAAAGAAGCAGGAATCAGCAGGTTTGAGCAGTTCCAGGTTGTGTTGATCTTTGACGGTCTGGATGAGTGTCGACTTCCTCTGGACTTCAACAACAACCAGATTCTGACTGATGTTACAGAGTCCACCTCAGTGGACGTTCTGCTGACAAACCTCATCAAGGGGAACCTGCTTCCCTCTGCTCGCCTCTGGATAACCACACGACCTGCAGCGGCCAATCAGATCCCTCCTGAGTGCGTTGGCATGGTAACAGAGGTGAGAGGCTTCACTGACCCACAGAAGGAGGAATACTTCAGGAAGAGATTCAGAGATGAGGAGCAGGCCGGCAGAATCATCTCACACATCAAGACGTCACGAAGCCTCCACATCATGTGCCACATCCCAGTCTTCTGCTGGATCACTGCTACAGTTCTGGAGGGCGTGTTGAAAACCAGTGAGGGAGGAGACCTGCCCAAGACCCTGACTGAGATGTACATCCACTTCCTGCTGGTTCAGTCCAAAGTGCAGAACCTCAAGTTTCATGGGAGAGCAGGGACAGATCTACACTGGACTACAAAGACCAGGAAGATGATCCGGTCTCTGGGAAAACTGGCTTTTGAGCAGCTGGAGAAAGGCAACCTGATCTTCTATGAAGCAGACCTGGCAGAGTGTGGCATTGATATCAGAGCAGCCTCAGTGTACTCAGGAGTGTTCACACAGATCTTTAAAGAGGAGCGTGGGCTGTACCAGGACAAGGTTTTCTGCTTTGTCCATCTGAGCCTTCAGGAGTTTCTGGCTGCTCTTTATGTATTTCTGTCATTCATCAACTCTGGAGTCAATCTGCTGTCAGAAGAACAGTCAACCTCCTCCAAGAAATCTGAACTACACTTCCTCCAGAGTGCTGTGGACAAGGCCTTACAGAGTCCAAATGGACACCTGGACTTGTTCCTGCGCTTCCTCCTGGGTCTTTCACTGCCGACCAATCAGACTCTCCTACGAGGCCTGCTGACACAGAGAGGAAGTGGCTCACAGACCAATCAGGAAACAGTCCAGTTCATCAAGGAGAAGATCAGGGACAGTCCCTCTCCAGAGAGAAGCATCAACCTGTTCCACTGTCTGAATGAGCTGAATGACCATTCTCTAGTGGAGGAGATCCAACAGTACCTGAGATCAGGACGTCTCTCCAGAGAAAAACTGTCCCCTGCTCAGTGGTCAGCTCTGGTCTTCATCTTACTGACATCAGAAGAAGATCTGGAGGTGTTTGACCTGAAGAGATACTGTGCTTCAGAGGAGGCTCTTCTGAGGCTGCTGCCAGTGGTCAAAGCCTCCAGGAAATCTGTGTAGGTTCATTTTGAATTGGATATATTCAATACTTTACCTCTGGAGAACTATAGGTGAATTTTATTACATGAGAAAAGAAGCTGATATTTTCAGATTTACCTTGTTCTTCACTAATTCCTCCTCAGGCTGAGTGGCTGTAATCTGTCAGAGAGAAGCTGTGCAGCTCTGGCCTCAGTTCTCAGCTCCCAGTCCTCTAGTCTGAGAGAGCTGGACCTGAGTACCAACCAGCTGCAGGATTCAGGAGTGAAGCGTCTCTCTGCTGGACTGGAGAGTCCACACTGCAGACTGGAGGCTCTCAGGTCAGGATCAGAGAACTCAAGAGCTTTCAAACTGGACTAAATGAAAACACAAAGCCCATCACACATTTGAATATTTGTCTGAATGAACCCAGCTAATTTCAGATTAGTGTGCTGCTGAAATAATCCAACATGTATGTGTATCAGACTGTGTTGTTGTGTTTGGTGTGTCCATGTGCAGGCTGTCAGGCTGTCTGCTCACACAGGAAGGCTGTGCTTCTCTGGCCTCAGCTCTGAGCTCCAACCCCTCCCATCTGAGAGAGCTGGACCTGAGCTACAATCATCCAGGAGACTCAGGAGTGAAGCTGCTCTCTGCTGGACTGGAGGATCCAACCTGGAGACTGGATTCTCTCAGGTCAGACCCAGTATTTCTTTTTTTCCTCCAAATGTTTTGGAATTACAGCCACTTTTATACACTGTCACCCCATTTTCAGAGGCAAGGCAAGTTTATTTGTATAGCACAGTTCAACACAAGGTAATTCAAAGTGCTTTACAGAGACATTAAAAGCAACGAGACACAATTCAAAACAATAAAAACAGTCAATTAACACATTAAATAAAAATAAAACATTAAAAGAATCACAGGGTGGAATTAAAAAAAAGGAAAAGGCTTTGAAATAAAACAGAAGATGCAAATAAAACAATAAAAGACATAAAGATGTATTATAGGTGCCATACAGGTGTATTACAGGTGACTAAGGTAGTTAAGTCGACTCTGATATATCCGTCTCCACACCGGCTTTCTCTTGAGCCCGCATCCGCCGGACCCATCGATTCCCTTCAGAGCCCTCCGTCTCCATCTCTCCAGTCTGACTGCTACACCTGTACGTAAAGCGTTGCCGTCTGCCATGTCGTTGGCAGATGACGTTGATGACGTGCTGAGAGCGGGATTGCAAACTTTGATACGTTGCAAAATTTGCTGTACATGTACTTAAACTTCCACTGTTGGTGTTTTTATCCAGCCATGCTTATCTTTTTTTCAGTTGTACAGTTACAAGATGTTGGGAAGTTGCAATAAATATAAATGCAATATGTTCTCTGTCCCTGTGTTGTGTCTCTCCTTGGTCTGGAACTTCTGTGAGTTTTGAGGCATTGCCAGCCTTTAAATCACATTTGTAAATGCTTTATAAGGCATAGATAGTCCCCACTTTAGATGAGCTCACACGAAATGCTTAATTGACGAGTAGTAAGTGCTTTGCAACTGCCTGAATTCATGAATTCCTGCATCAATAACAGTTTATAAGCCATCCATTGGAAATGGAATTTGTGAGGTTTTATAAAACATCTACTAACACACTCACTAACCATTAGTACGTGTCTGAATAGTGGAGCATGCAGACATGTACATCTAAATAGACTTCATTATTTGCATAAGCTTTCTAAATGATCTTACAAACCACTGACAAATCCTAATGCCTGGTGGGTAAGTGATGTAATTCTTAATTATAAATGCTGATTCCATCATTTATATAGATGAGCTTATAAATGATGAATAAAACATTTATAACTGTGATTATAAACCACATACTAATGAGTATTTACATCAGAAACATGCTTTATAAATGATGAATTCAGTGTTTACTGTTCCATAACTACTGTGCTTATAAATGATGAGTAAAACATTCATAACTGATTATGAACCACATACTAATGAGTATTCATGTGTTATATACATGTGGAATTCAATATTTATTAATGCTTAACTACTGCTTACTAGTGTGTACTCATTATAAAGTGTTACCGTTGATTTGGCTCCTCCTAAAGTTGTTGCTCTGTCTGCTCTTTATTTTGCTTTTTGAGCCTCATGAAAACACAAACACTTTGAATGAACTCCAGAACTTTTATTTTCTTAATTTGTCATGGAATAATGAGGGAAAAGTCACACCCGGTCATGAAAATGAGGTGACAGTGAATAAAAGTGGCTTTAATTCCTAAAAGGTTAATTCTATATTTTTGTTCAACTCCTTAAATTAAAGCTTAAAGTCTGCACTTCAGTCACGTCTTGATGACTCCATGTCAGATCCACTGTGGTGTGTACAAGGACAACATTATGAATATTGTGTCTCTGTCCAAATGCTTAGATATTGTATTGTTAGTGCTGCATTCAGCTCAGTGAGCTACAGCAGCATGCAGAGCTCACTGTCAGCTTGCTTTTAGATCAGGCTGTCATGAAGAAAGATTATTATCACTATTAGCAACATGACGGCAGAGTCCCAAGAAAACTGACAACTATGACATTTTCTTCTGTTCTGATGTCCATCCAGGCTGAGTGTGTGTGATCTGTCAGGGAGAAGCTGTGCAGCTCTGGCCTCAGTTCTCAGCTCCCAGTCCTCTAGTCTGAGAGAGCTGGACCTGAGTACCAACCAGCTGCAGGATTCAGGAGTGAAGCGTCTCTCTGCTGGACTGGAGAGTCCACACTGCAGACTGGAGGCTCTCAGGTCAGGATCAGAGAACTCAAGAGCTTTCAAACTGGACTAAATGAAAACACAAAGCCCATCACACTTTTGAATATTTGTCTAAATGAACCAGCTAATTTCAGATTAGTGTGCTGCTGAAATAATCCAACATGTATGTGTATCAGACTGTGTTTGGTGTGTCCATGTGCAGGCTGTCAGGCTGTCTGCTCACACAGGAAGGCTGTGCTTCTCTGGCCTCAGCTCTGAGCTCCAACCCCTCCCATCTGAGAGAGCTGGACCTGAGCTACAATCATCCAGGAGACTCAGGAGTGAAGCTGCTCTCTGCTGGACTGGAGGATCCAACCTGGAGACTGGAGGCTCTCAGGTATGGAGAGACACACACAATGTCTTCTAGAGGCCTGAGGAGTATTGTTTCATGTTGAATGGTGGATATGAGTGAGGTGGTCTGCTAAATCCTTCATAGGGAAGGTTATTTACTGCCCATGTTTCCATCCTCAAAGAGAATCTGCTGCTCTGACTCTGTTTCTTCCTCCAGGGTGGACCATGGTGGAGAGCAGAGGTTGAAACCAGGCCTGAGGAAGTGTAAGTGTGGATTTAGTTTGACTCCTGAACACAAAGCAGCAAACATTCAGCTGTTTAGACGGTGCAGCTGCAGCTTCTGCTGTTTGTTCTCAGCTGCTTTTAATGTTGAACCAAAAATCATTTAGTTGCTGCTCGAGAACAAACAGCGTCTTTATTCCCTGATCCTCATTTGGCTGTTTCATTTTGATCAGTTGATTTTTATTCATTTGGTCACAGCTGACGTCCACAAAGTAAAAATGTCCATGCTTGTATCATCCTGACTGAGTGGTGTCCATCTCTGTGCTGAAGTGTCTCACATGTGGAAGTTGTGTGTTTGCAGCGTGGATGTTGTGGGGAAACAGAGGCAGACAACTTCTCTGCTTGACTTGGCCAACTGGCGTGTTGTTTGTTGCAGTGCTAACACGTGTTGCTGCTCAGTAACATGGAGCCGTAACACGCACCACACACTGCTTTTACACCGCCACGAGGAGTTAGCCGTTACTATGGCAACACACTTAGCTCTTAAAGTGAGCGAGTAACACAGAAAGGCCCAAAACAGAACTGAACATGTTGAACGTCACAACCAATGACAGGAAAATTATAATGAATTATGACCACAGTTCTGTTATGTGTCTGCTACTAAACTGTAATAATAATGATAATAATAACAAAAACAAAACAACAGTAAGAATAATGCCAGTAACGCTAATGCTAATAATAGTAATAACAGTAATGACAACAATTATTATCATTATTATAATTATTATTGTAATTATTTAGCTTTTTTCAAACAAAGCTACAAAGTGCTTTATATAGCAAGATATAATAGGACAAAACATAAAATATAACATAAAGTGCAGAATTCATGAAAAAATAAATAAAAGACCAAAAAATGATTTCCCATAAAAACCTTTGGCTTTCCATATAAACAGCTCTGGCATCATGAACGTGTTCATCGATTGACTTGAACCTGTTAATAAAGCAACAGATAATAAAGACAACAGGTGTGTTAGATAACAACCTGCTGGTGTTTTGTGTCTTGTTCTCTCCATCAGATTCCTGTGAAGTCAAACTGGACACAAACACAGCACACAGACGCCTCGTCCTGTCTGAGGACAACAGGAAGGTGACAGGAATGTTAGAGGAGCAGCCATATCCTGATCACCCAGAGAGGTTTGACTGGTGGAGACAGATCCTGTGTAGAGATGGTCTGACTGGTCGCTGCTACTGGGAGGTCGAGTGGGAAGGAGACGTTGATATCTCAGTGACTTACAGAGGAATCAGCAGGAGAGGAGGCGGTGCTGACAGCAGGTTTGGAGGAAACAAAAACTCCTGGAGTCTGAACTGCTATGATGAAAGATTCTCTGTCAGACACAACAACATCAGAACAGACATCCCTGGCCCCCCCTCCCCTCACAGAGTGGCAGTGTATCTGGACTGGCCTGCTGGCTCTCTGTCCTTCTACAGCGTCTCCTCTGACACACTGATCCACCTCCACACCTTCACCTCCACATTCACTCAGCCTCTGTACCCGGCCTTTGGGGTTTGGTCATATGGTTCCTCAGTGTCTCTGTGTCAGATGGAGTGAGAGTCTCCTCCTGTGTGCAGAAACTCTTCTGACATCACACAGTTAACCTGCCTGGCAACATCCAATCAGCTCACTTCATTTTAAGAACTTCAGCAGCGTCGATGTTCATGACGAGTTGCCGCCACAGAGAGATTCATAACACCGCTGCTCGTTCTGTCCACGATGGGAGTGTCAATAAAGTTATTCAACACTTTCCTCAAAGATCATTTTTGAAATCACAAATTGGTAAAAATCATCAGATCACTTTGATATTTCACATTTACTCCCTGAAGTTTTTTTCTTTTCCCTGCATTTTATTTGTTGTTCATTGTATATTTATGGATATTTACAGAATTTGTTCAGATGAAAAATGTAAAATGTGAATTTTATATTATTGATCTAAATTTAATTCAATAAAGGAAAAAAGTGACACATTTAATTAAAATGATTTCTATGAACAAAATAATGAAACATCTATCTATCTATCTATCTATCTATCTATCTATCTATCTATCATGTCTTTTGCTGTTATTTAATATTTATTTAATCAACTTCTGATTATGGGACAATACACAAGGAGCTTCTCTCTGTCTGTCTGTCTCTGTCTGTCTGTCTTTCTGTCTCTCTCTCTCTCTCTCTGTCTGTCTCTGTCTTTCTGTCTCTCTCTCTCTCTCTCTCTGTCTGTCTCTGTCTGTCTGTCTTTCTGTCTCTCTCTCTCTCTCTCTGTCTGTCTGTCTGTCTCTCTGGGGTTTGGGGTTTTATTGTTAATGTCTGTCAGGACAATAAAGTTTACTGGAGGGACACCTCCATCAGAGGAGCACCTCATCTTTATATAATTATTATTAATATTAGTTATTGTTTTATTGCATGAAGGGGCACCCTGGAGGGCATTGGACCTTCTCCCATGTGAAGGGCAGACAGTGGGGCACTTCCTCTGGTTTTTGGCGCTCTAGAGGCACTTTAGCCGTGCTGGTTCCCCTCTGAGTCCACCAGTGGTTAACAATATATAGTCACATATCTTGTATGTTGAAAAAAAAAAAATGCAGCACATTCCATCTTTCCCTTATTAAATATCAGTTTCATGCCTGCACACTTTTAAGTAAATCTGTAGAAGAGTTGAACTCATTTTATCTTTCTGTCGCCCCAAGCAGACCTGAGGTTTGGACAGCTGCTGTTACAACAACAATGATCAATGTGAGAGCTGCACTAGAGGGGGCGCTAAAGCGATGGAGGGAAAATTATTTCGAGTCGGTATTTTCTGTGTTTAGCAGCTGTTTGTGCATGTGCGAATGATATGATCAATAACAGCAGCACGTCACTGATCAGGCGCCACTCCGCTCCTTCACAGAGGGAGAAGGAGAGAAGTTTGGTAGGGATGAAGAAAAGCTTTTCAAAGGGGATGAAAGACAGAAGGTCAGTTATGTCAGTGTGTCAGGAGGAGGCTTGTAAAGATTCAGGTTAGCTAAAGCTGATCAGTATTGACAATATAACAGATCATGACAAGAAAAATAAAGGAACTGGTTTGTGCTGATTCTGTTGTTCAGACAGTTTTCATTTTTTGAACTAGATGGTGAATCCTAAAACAAATGATAGGACTTGATACAGCTGAGTTTAAATGTCTTCACTGGGATAGAACACTACAGTGCTGCTGTGATGTATCTGATGCAGCGTCCAATCAATAACTGATATCCAATAAGGATATCATTTGAAATTCAAATGCCATGTTTTTATATGTGGTTTGACTGCTGTATGTTTGAAATCTCCTTAACAGAAAGTTGATGTGATTCAGGAGTGAGGATGGAGAGAAAGAAGAGAGTGTCTTCTCATGCAGATTTCTCTCGTCTCCCTGCTGGTTTCCCCAACCATCACAGAGACACTGATAACACACATATGTTTGCAGAAGTAAATGAGACAGAGTTTCTATGTTTTATTTGTTGATATGATGGCTCTTCTAAAACCTTAAAAGGAAAAAATCCCACAGATTTTGCTCCTGAATCAGCACAGAAAACCAGAGAAAAGTCTGCAGGTTCTGTTTGGGCTTGTATCTAATTCCTAAGTGGTCTGAACAGGCAGACTGTCCTCACTCAGAGCAGATCTGTGCTGAATGTGGACAGAGGCAGACAGACAGACAGACAGACAGACAGACAGAGAGAGTCAGACAAACAGACAGACAGACAGACAGGCAGGCAGGCAGACAGACAGATACAGACGGGCTCGTATTCTCTCCGTTTCAGTGGAAATCCATGAGATCTGACGGTAACTAGTCCACAAACTGCTGCCTGGTCTGTGGGAAACACTGACAGATCCTCTAAATTAGTCACTGTTTCAGTTTCTGTACTTTAATATTTTCAGATATGTGATCTGATGGGGCCAGCCTCTGATGGAAATTACAAAATCTGCCCATATTTCTTCTTTTGCTGTAGCTGGATAAAAGTATCACCCCACGTGTTAAAATGCACCAGAATACAGGAAATGGGGTCTGCTCATTACAAAACTTACTGGGGGAGGAACCACAGACCCCGTTAAGTCGACCCACCCACATTTAATTTGTTTCCAACACCCATGAATACTTATACTGCTACTACTGCTACTGCTACTACTACTACTACTACTACTACTACTACCACTACTACTACTACTACTACTACTACTACTGCTACTACTACTACTACTACCAATACTACTACTGGTAGTACTATTGTTACTACTACTATTTCTGCTACTACTACTACTACTACTACTACTGCTGCTACTACTACTACTGCTACTACTACTACTACTACTACTGCTACTACTACTACTGCTACTACTACTACTACCAATACTACTACTGGTAGTACTATTGTTACTACTACTATTTCTGCTACTACTACTACTACTACTACTACTGCTACTACTACTACTAATACTACTATTGTTACTACTACTACTGCTACGGCTACTACTGGTACTACTTCTACTACTACTACTACTACTACTACTACTACTACTACTACTGCTGCTGCTGCTACTACTACTACTACTACTATTACTGCTACTACTACTAATACTAATACTACTACCACTACTTATACTAACTACTACTAATACTGCTACTACTGCTACGTCAACTGCTGCTACTACTGCTGCTACTACTAATAATACACAAACTCTTGTTCTAGCACTTTCTCAAATCGTTTTTTCATGAAGTATGCAGATGATACTGCATTTGTCAGTCTTTTTTTCGATGAGGAAGAGGAGCATGGCCCTGTGCTAGATTATTTCATTAATTGGTGTGAAAAATCAAACCTTCTTCTAAACCCATCAAACAAGGGAAATGTGTATTCGTTTCAGAAAAGTTGTATCCCCCAACTCTGTCTCTGCCACCTTGATTAACGGAGAGCCAATAAAACAGGTCTCTGAATATAAAATTCTTGGTGTGGTGCTTGACAATAAACTGAAGTGGGACATGTGGACTGACCAAATCTGCACCAAGTCACACAGAGAATGTTCCATCTTAAGAACTGTAGTGACCTTTCATGTTAGTAGCAGAGTGCTGCAAATGTTTATTGTTCCTTTGTTGAGAGTGTCTTTTCCTTTGCTGTCTCTGTTGGTTTGGCAATGTCCACAGAAGCACAAAAAAAAGAAAATCAGACAAATCATTTGCTATGCAGCAAACTTTGGGCAGTACCTTGCCTAGCCTGGAAGGCATCTATAGACAGAGGATGCTAAACAAGGCAACGAACATTACTGGTGATATAAGGCACCCCCTGGCCTATATGTTTGAATTGCTTCCTTCAGGGAAACGATACCGCTCCCCTCTGTTACAAAAAACAGAGCAAAATTGGCCTTTGTGCCTCAGGCTATTAAGCTCCTCAACAGCCAGCACAGTTCTTGATTCAAGCCTCTTAGCTGGTCTATAAGAGATGTGATTACTGTGCCGGTATACTGTATGTGATGAATGTCTGGTCAGTGTCTGTGGATTGTTATTTATTATATATGAAATGCCTTGTGACCTGCTGCAAACCATTTCCCTATGGGGACAAATAAGTCGACTACTACTACTACTACCACTTAGTAGTATTAGATGCGGGTTTCATCTTTATCTACAACCAACTTATATTAGCAGTTATATTTAAATACAGGCTACTGCTTTCCAGTGTGAGCGGCACAACAAACACCTGTCTTTTAAGTTCTTTTATTAGGATAACTCCTTGAGATGAACCATCTCGTTTTTGAGGGGGTCCTAAACACAGCACAAAGAAAAGGACATTATACGCAAGCAAATTTGACAAATATAGCAGTAAATAAATCATGACATAAACTTAAAAAGAACCAAGCAACCAATAACACAATACAAACACAACCTAAAACAAAAACACAAACACACAATGGGAAGAGAAAAAAAAAAAAACTCAAACTCAACAGCAGATGTTTTATTTCAGCTGGGGTGTGTCACTCCAATTTAACGTCAGCTCCGATCAATGTGGCTAAGCAGCAAAAGTAAGGACAGTAAGCAGTCACATTAAGGCTGAACAGAGTTACAGAATCACCTTTTCAGGCTGTTATCAATTTACCTCTGAAATAAACACCACAGTTTTCACAGATGTGTTGATTTATTAAATGTTCATTTCAATGTACGGATACAAACAAATTGGCAAATTAATTAAATAAATGGCCCAGGAAACTCATAAAGAATAAAGAAATTAATAACGATTAATAGGCTAATTAATAACTGAGAACATTAACACATTAATAACAAGAACAAAAGTTACAGCCGCACATCTCCGTGGAAAATCTTACATGTACTGTCCATGGTGCTGACTGCGCCTCAGCAGGTACTGTCCGTGGTGCTGAATCTGCCCCAGCAGGAATTGTCCATGGTGCTGAATCTGCCTCAGCAGGTACTGTCCTTTGTGCTGAATCTGCCTCAGCAGGTACTGTCCGTTGTGCTGAATCTGCCTCAGCAGGTACTGTCCGTTGTGCTGAATCTGCTGAACCAGGTACTGTCCGTGATGCTGAATCTGCCTCAGCAGGTACTGTCCGTGGTGCTGAATCTGCCTCAGCAGGTACTGTCCGTGATGCTGAATCTGCCTCAGCAGGTACTGTCCATGGTGCTGAATCTGCCCCAGCAGGAACTGTCCATGGTGCTGACTGAGCCTCAGCAGGTGCTGTCCGTGGTGCTGAATCTGCTGAAGCAGGTACTGTCCGTTGTGCTGAATCTGCTGAAGCAGGTACTGTCCGTGATGCTGAATCTGCCTCAGCAGGTACTGTCTGTGGTGCTGAATCTGCCTTAGCAGGTACTGTCCGTGGTGCTGAATCTGCCTTAGCAGGTACTGTCCGTGGTGCTGAATCCTCTAAGACATTTCATTCTCTTTATTATAGAAATTAAAGCTCCATTAAATTCACGGAGGATCTTGTTTAGCTCTTCTTTCCTTACAGGTGAGAAATCAGCTGTTTGCCCGGTGTTTGTCAGGTAGTCTTGTAGACATTTGACGGCCCAAGACGTTGACCGGGCCATACCGGCTTCATTTCCTGACCTCTCCAGCTGATCCAGCTCTTCACTCGTCACTCTCGCGTATCTCTCCTTTTTCTCTTCTGTCTTGTCTTCCTCGTTCAGCTATTTATCCAAACTTAGGTCACCAAATAAATCAAAATTGACAACAAATCGGTCCATTATGCAGGCGAACAAAGCTGACAGCGGCTTTTATTGGAGGTTTCAGTGAAACGTTTCTTGTTGCCATGGAAACCACACAGACTCGGGCAATACCATTGCAGTAATAATTTCAGTGAAGAGGTTTTTTTTCGGCTAGCCGTGCTCAATTGCTCATTTGAGCACATTCTAAACATCTGATGAACCAATCAGATTGCTCGGTCGGATCTACGTGTTGTATAACTAATAGTACTACTTCTGCTACTGCTGCTACTACTGCTAGTACTACTACTACTACTGCTACTGCTACGACTACTGGTACTACTACTACTGCTACTACTACTACTACTACTACTACTACTACTACTACTACTACTGGCAGTACAACTGGTAGTACTACTACTACTACTGCTACTGCTACGACTACTGGTACTACTACTACTGCTACTGCTACTACTACTACTACTACTGGCAGTACAACTGGTACTACTACTACTACAACTACTACTAATAATAATGCTACTACTACTACTACTACTGCTACTACTTCTTCTACTACTGCTGCTGCTACTACTACTCCTACTACTAATACTACTATCACTACTAATACTACTAATAGTACGACTGCTGCTACTGCTGGTAATACTACTACTACTACTGGTACTACTACCGCTATTACTAATACTACTACTGCTACTACTAATACTATTGCCACTACAACTACTATTACAACCGCCACTACTAGTACTACCACTACTACTACTACTACTACTACTGCTACTTCTACTACTGCTACTTCTACTGGTACTACTACCGCTACAACTAATATGAGTACTACTGCTACTGCTGCTACTCCTGTG